>NC_060119.1:786970003-787276056 GCF_021461395.2 Schistocerca americana
TGATTTTGCGTATGGTGCATATTACACCATATGTTGGCTCTGAGCACTATGCGACTTAACTTCTGAAGTCATCAGTCGCCTAGAAGTTAGAACTAATTAAACCTAACTAACACATCCATGCCCGAGGCAGGATTCGAACCTGCGACCGTAGCGGTCGCTCGGTTCCAGACTGTAGCGCCTAAAACCGCACGGCCACTCCGGCTGGCACACCATATGTTGCTGCTTATGAAATTTAGCTAACATACTGAAATTTTCTTTAGACTAGGGAGGAGGTCTCTATCTGTCTCCCATCTGTAGTCCGTTCACTCCCGATCTCACGCCCGCGAGAAAGAAATATTCACGACATCCTTCATATCTCCTAAACCACTCGAAACAACGAAATGATATTTTTAAGAATGATGGCACACAAGGAGGGGAGTATTTTGCCAGTTCGTAAGAACAGTGAACTTTCTTACCTATAGTGGTATATCAGAAGTTGTACTTTCCATTTTGTTTTTTTCATTCCAGTGACTGTAATTTTTTCAGTTATCAACAATTAGTGAAACAATAATTTCCTAATATGAAAATAAACGTGAAATTTCTTCTCTTATGATATCACAAACTGACACAATGGGGTTTTTTGTATGCTACTGTGCCCTCTGGTCACCAATTACTTGTTGAATTGGACACACTGTGTCAGAATTCTGTCACAATAGCAGCCGCAAAAATGCGTGTGTGCAAATTGTACTGTGTTTTGACAAAAGAAATACAATTAAACCTGTTAACAAGAGAAATGTGGCTGTTACTCATAAATGTTGACATTTCTTCTAATGAGAAAAGGTTAATAATTTACATAAAAATACATGGTCAATTCTGTTGGAATTTTGGTTGAATCACCATAACCCATCGTATGTTTAACACTGAAAGACTGGAATGGAAACTTCCCAAAGGATTTTATTCCTTTTCTTCACTGGAGCAGTTTTACAAAAATGACGAGCATACCTTTCAAGTGGAATGATACGCACATTCCAGATAGTGGTTACTCACCTACGGCTTGCCAAACTGCGCATGTGGTGCAGTGCAGTGCAGTACGGTTTTTTGTAACCTCACGGGTTCAAATGGGACTGTGCAAATTGCAATGCAACACGACACGCGCCTGCACCAGGTCATGCGCCATTGTGGTTGTGGCACAGTTTCTCGCGTCTTATGCCGAGCATCACGTGAGCACTGCGGGAAGGGTGAGGCAGGGAGCAGGAAGGCAGTCCTGCCACATGTTCACTTCAGCATGGCGCATATAGGCAGTGGACTTTATCACCCCTTCGAAAAATACAGCCTTACAATATACTGAATTTTATAGTCACGTTTCATGTTTGGCCGTTTAAGCGCTCCATCTCTTTCCATTAGTACATAACAGTTTTCAGTTACATATATATATGTATACTTTTTTGTTTGTTTGTTCTGCCGTCAAGAACAATGCACAGTTCAATAACTGGTGAGCCATTAGCCACTGGGATTATGTATCTTCTGGAACTGGATGTTTTCAGATTGTAAGAAGAGGCAGATGACTCATGGTAAGGGTATTGAATATGAAAGTAAAGAATGTTATAAAATCATGTGATCCAGAAGCAAGGCAGGAAAGTAAAACATGGTTATCTACTTGCTGCCTGTTATGCTTACGTATCTCTACGACCTGGTACCAAAAGTAGAAAAGGCTTAATTTCCATAGGTATGACCCCCTTGTGCTCCAGGCAAAAAGCATTCAAGAAATGAAGTACGTAAGTTTCACCATCATTACTTGGATATGGATGTAATAAGGCATTATACTACGTACATGTGGGCATCACATTTCCACTGCAAGCTAGAAACAGTTGAGAAGCCCTCACAAATATCAATGTTTTAATCAGCTCGTCGTGACGAGAAAAAGCATATCAATGGTTGCATAAACACTATCAGTATTAATAAACTACTTATACAACAGGGTACACAATGAAGTAGTGGTCAATATTATTCTGAAAGTATGAATATCCTGAAACAGTGTGGTGATTTGATATATTTAATTTGATGAAATGTATTGCTGTCAAAGGCAGATCTACTTTCAAGACAGTGTTTTTCGAATGACGTGAACTCTTCCTGTCACAAAACACACTTGGCTAGCTTCTGCATTCCTGTCACACACATTATTGTCAGCTGCTGATGATACACTGACAATCATGTTGTGTGACGTATTAGTTTTTTACTTTTCTCAATAACAACTATTTTATTCGCAAATCACACATTTTCAATGGCCAACTTACAACTGTGGAGCCACAAGTTTCTCCTTATCGATGTCCTTTTCTGACACCGCGTGCAGTAGAACTGAGATGGGAAATCAGCATTGGTGCCTTTCTTACGAGTTTCACACAGCAGTCTCCACAACAGTACAAACGATTCCGGAAATAAGCAGCAACCCATATTCCCAACAGAAATCCAAACAAGATTGCACACTACACAGTCAAGGAATAAAGTTTCACCAGGTAAAAGTATTGGGACTCACAATTACAGCAGCTTCATTCATACCTATTCACAATGCTAAATGTTACACTATGTTTCCTTGGCAACACACAAAACACTTTCCATATCTTCCACCATGATAGATGTGCATTCATTGTATTTTGTCGTTCAATAGGCAATGCTTCTTGAAAATTATCCACAGATCTTGTGTCTAATATCATCCTAGATGTGTTCCAGTGCTGTCTGATTAGGTAAGTTTTGTAGTCAGGACATCAACGTGAGTTCACTATTATGCTCCTCAAACCACTGTAGTATGATTCTGGCCTTGTGACACTGCCAGTTATCATCCTGGAAGATGCCAGCACCAGTGGGGAAGACATCAGGCATGAAGGGATTCATGTGGTCTGTGATAGTTTTCACATAGTCCACAATTGTTATAATGCCTTCAAATTGCTACACAGGTTCCACAGAAGCCCTTGTGAATGTCCCCCACAGCACGATACTGTACCCACCAGTCTGTGTGTGTGGCACGGTCCCAGCCCTTTGCCTGCATGACGGAGTATCTGGACACAACCACTGACCTAGTGTAAAGAGAAACATGATTCATCCAACCAGGTGACACGTCTCCATAGACTCACAGTCCAATCTCTATGATCGTTTGCTCCCTGCAAACAAAATTGATGGTGTCACTGGATCAACATGGGTACATATACTGGTGCAGCCCCACGTCCAACCATGTGCACTTAATGGTGTGATCCAAAACACTTATGCCTCCATCAGCACTGTACTCTGCTGTCAGATCTGCCACAGATCCTTCTTTATGGACTGGACATGAATCCAATCTCCACAGTCTGTGATGAGGTATGGACATCCGACTGCCTGGTGCCCGCTTGTGATTTCACCATTCTTCAACCACTCTTCATCAATGCCCAAGACAGTAACATACAAACAGCTTCACCATTTCAGAGATGCTTGTCCCCATGCACCAGATGATAACAGTCACTTACACCAATGATTTTTCCATTTGCAAATCACATGATCACTACAATGATACATCATTTGTCCCTACTCTACTTATATACTTCCCTTATTCTGTCACATGGAGGCCTGCAAATCCAGCAGGTAGCTTTCAATCTCATGGTGGGCATTGTTCATAATGCTATGACTTGACAATGTAGATCTCACTACATCATATCCATAATTAGGTAAGAAACAGATGCAGATGGCTTATTACAACTGCTAATTAAATAAATTATCTGGGTATAGGTCCTATAATTAATATAACTTGTATAACATTGGGCCTCATGCACTAATGCTGTGGACATACTCTTATGCGATGCAAAGTTTATGTCTGGAAAATGAGGGGAATTATAATGAAAGCATATTTTTCACATTTAAAAAATAGTTTATATTCCTTTATAAGCAGTTGTGAAGGACTCTGAACAACAATCTCATTCTGTATCTGATTGATTAATTAGTTATACAGTTACAGTGATTGCAATTCTGAACACCAAAAGTATCATCCCCCCCCCTCCCCCTTTATATACCATTTAGAAAATGAATGAAATCAAAAACTTAACATCATTTGTCTTTTATAACAGACTCTTAGCAACTATTTGGACATCCAAGAGATGCAGGCAGAGGAGATTAAAGTTTAACATCCCATTGACAACTAAGTCATCAGAGATGGAGCACAAGCTCGGATTAGGGATGGTTGGGGAAGGGAACTGAATCGGCCTTGCTGGCATTTGCCTGAAGCAATTTTAGGAAATCACGTAAAACCTAAACCAGGATGGCTGGAAGTTAGTTTGATCTAAAAGATGGAATCATAAAGAGAGTTATTGGTGACGTCTAGATAAATAAAAATGTAAATGTTCGTTTGTTCAAAATCGTGTATCTCTGACGTTCTTGAGCAATTTCTTTGAAATTTTGGTACAACATTGCATTCTAATAGATGTGCATTTTAAGGTACTTATTTTTTAAAATACAGGTAATATATAATTTTTTACAAATTTTGTAATAGGGATATCAGAAATAGATATATAAAAACACATGTGTATTCCAGTGCAACGTTCTGTCAAAATTTTAAAGCATTCAGTCAAAACATTGTGGCGATTTGCAATTAGAAACACTTAAATTTTCAGTACAAGTACAAATGTAAATGTTTGTTTCTTCAAAATCTCAAATCTCTGAACGTTCTTCAGGGATTGCTTTGAAGTTTCAGCATAACATTGCATTCGAATGCTCATGCTTTTATATACCTACTGGAATGCCATCTGATATTATTTGTAATAAAAGAGAAAATGTTCTAAATATGTAAATGTTGGTTTGTTTAAAATTGTTACTCTCCGAAAGTTCTTGACTAATCCTTTGAAATTTTGATACAAAGTTTACTTCTGATATGGGCTTGTCTTTAGCTAATTAATTGTTTACTATATGATGTATAATACATGTACATGTCACATTTTGAGATATTTTTAATGTTTCCCTATTATTATTTTTATATAAATTTGTGTATTACATATATTTAAAATACAGGTAAATGAAAAAGTGCACATATACCAATGGAATGTTGTGTCAAAAGTTCAAAGCAATCGGTCAAAAACTTTTGGAGATATGCAAATAGGAACATCTAAATTTTCTATGTAAGTACAAATGTGGATGTTTGTTTCTTGAAAATTTCAAATCTCTGAAAGTTCTTCAAGGATTGCTTAGAAATTTTGACACAATGTTGCATTCAAATACTCAAGTATTTTTATATACATAAAGGAACACCATCAGCTATATATATGTAACATACAGGGCAAATCGGCTACAACTTGCAGCACAAATGGAAAGTGATATTGATGTCTGGTTTTCACATAATGGATAGGCGGTCAGAGGATCGTATTGTTCACCAATTAACAGATTCTAAAAATACTTTGAAAGTCTATTTTTGAGCAAATATACACTTTTTAAATGGAACAATGCCTATTGACATTAACAAACTAAAAGTAGGGTAAATTAGAACATCAGTGGTGTTTGTTACAGAATTCTAGCATGAGTCGTATACAAGATATCTGTGTTTTGAAAAGTTCAGACACTGGCTTTGTACAATACCTTTCGTAGCACACAGTAATGAACAACACAAATGCATACCCAAGTTATGTGATTCTGACAGTGACGAGACAACTGACTGTCACAGGCAGTGTTCAAAACGACTACCAGCAGCACGAATACACACTACCAGTCTGGTTGGAATGACTGCTGCACACATGCTAGGGTTTCAGTGAAGAAATCCCAGCAGGTTGCAGTAATACATCATTGCATATCATCGAGTGTAGTTGGTATGTCCTTGTAGACAGTGTCTTTCAGCTTTCCCCACTGAAAAAAGTCTACAGGTGCCAAATCAGGGGAATGGGCCAGCCAAAGTACAGGTCCCCTGCATCCAATCCAACAATTTGGAACCAATTCATGAAGACATGCTATAGCACTTTGTGTACCATCGGCTGGACATCCATCACGTTGGTACCATAGGTTCTTCTTAGTCTGCAGAGGAATGCTTTCCAGCATTTGTGAAAGATGGTCTGTGTGATACTTGTGCATGTGCATGTTCAGTGTTCTGTCTATGAAAAACAGGCCTATGAGCTGATGGTTCACTATCCCACACCACATTTTTACACTCCATGGACACTGACATCCTACCTGACATACCCAATGGGAATTGTCAACAGACCAAAAGCACATGTTTTGGCAGTTTACCTGGCCATGATTGGTAAATGAGGCTTCATCACTAAACAACATTGTGCTTTCTGTTCTCTCTCTTTTCCATTTAAGCAGAGCCACAACAAAGCATGGCCGGGTACAGCTAGTTAATCAAATAAGAATGTCTAACAAATAATCCTTTAAAGGTTGTACCTTGGTGTCTATAGTAAACGTGGTACTATTTTAAACAAGTACTCAAATCCTCAGATATGTAGAACATTAGTCACATGTTGTAATGCATTTCTGTAACGTTAGAAATGACATATTGTAACATTTGAAGCTGCTCTATAATTTGTTTTTAATTGTATGACTGGTTTTAGACACCATTTTCCAGTACTTGTTGTACAACATTAAGGATACAGGACCATTTTCATACAAAAACAATGCTTGAAAATTACAGTAAAATACAAGCAATAATTACAAGTTCTGTTAATATCTGGTATTACATATATATTGTAAAACAAATGTCAAAATATAATATTTATATAATATATTGTTATGCAACAGTAGATGCATGGAGAGTCAATTGCATTGTTATCCAAAGAATATATAAAATGGGAAAGAGTTGATACTATTACTAGTATCATATCTGTAAGAAAGTATCACAAGTTTTTTTTAATATATTTGTTCATTTTTCAGCTCAAGTTGATCATTCAAAATTCAAGCAAAATGAAAGTTTAGTCACGCCCTGTAACCTGACAGGAACATTAACTAACATTTTTCTTGACAATATAGAAAACAAGCCTTTTAAAGAGCAACTAATGCTAGGTGAAAAGATAACTATTTATTTTACACGTCTAGTTCCACAGGGCCAAATCAAGGAGGAAATCTCGAAGGTCATGGAATATGTCAGTACATGAAATAGAAGAGTAATAACAGATAAAATAAAATGTTTATGAACCAAAACACATACAAGCCATAATTTTATGTGAATGCAATCAACAATATAACACAGGAATCACCTTAATTTTGAAAGGAACTCCTCGACAGAATAGGAGTGACCCATGAGGAAACTCTTCAGTTCCGATTTGAAAGTGTGTGAATTTCTGCTACAATTTCTGAATTCTTGTGGTAGCTTATTGAAAATGGATGCAGCAGTATATTGCACACCTTTCTGCACAAGAGTCAAGAAAATGCAATCCAAATACAGACTGGATTTCTGCCCAGTATTAACTGAATAAAAGCTGCTAATTCTTGGGAATAAGCTGATATTGTTAACAAGAAACGACAATAAAAACGTTTATATTGAGAAGCCAATGTCAGAGTACCCTGACTAGTGAACAGGGATTGACAAGAGGTTCGCGAACTTAAACCACTTACGGCCCAAACTGCTCATTTCTGAACAGACGATATCCTTTGAGAATGGGAAGAGTTACCCCAAAATACACCACCATACGACATAAGCGAATGAAAATAAGCAAAGTAGACTACTTTTTGTGTTGAACTATATGTACCTCAGATACCGTCTGAATAGTAAAAATGGCAGCATTAAGTCTCTGAACGGATTCCTGAACGTGGACTTTTGACGACAGTTTACTACCTATCTGAACACTAAAAAACTTGAACTGTTTAGTTTCACTAAATATATGCCCACTCTGTGAAATTAAAACTTCAGATCTCATTGAATCATGTGTTAGAAAACGTAAAGGCTATGTCTTACTGTGATTTAGTGTTAGTTTATTTTCTACAAGCCATGAACTTATGTCATGAGCTCCACTATCTGAAACAGTGCCAATGTTGCACACGACATCCCTTACTAACAAGCCAGTGCCATCAGCAAACAAAAATATTTTAGAATCATCTATAATACTAGAGGGCATTTCACTTATATAAATAAGGAACAGGAGTGGCACCAGCACTGATCCCTGGTGCACCCCTCATTCGACCATGTCTTAATTAGATCCCACATCATAGCCATTACCAACACTGTGGATATTGACCTTTTGCTGTCTGTGGTTAAGGGAAGAGGTGAACCAATTGTGAGCAATTCCCCATATTCCATAATGGTCCAAAGTCTGGAGAAATCAATCAAACACATTAGTTAAGTCAAAAAAGAATCCTAGCATTCAAAATCTTTTATTTTTACCATCCAGTACCTCATAGAGAAAAAATAATACAGCATTTTCAGTTGTTAAACCACTTCTAAAACCGAAATGTACATTTGATAGCATTACTGTACATGACAGCATTACATGAAATAAAATGGTCAATTATCCTTACATCCATAGCCTTTTCAATAAATTTAGCAACCGCTGATGGCATAGAAAGATGTCTAAAATTGTCTACATTAAACCTTCCTCTCTTTTTACAAAGCAACTTTACTACTGATTACTTTAATTGTTCAGGAAACTGACCATTCTTAAAGCAAAAATTACAAATATGGCTAAGTATAGAGCTAATATTTACAGCACTATACTTTAATATTTTGCTAGGTACTCCATCACATCCATGAGAGTCCTAAGTCTTCAGTGATTTAATTATTGACTCAATCTCCCCCTTGTCACTATCACAGAGGAGTATTTCAGACAGCAGTCTCAGAAAGGCATTTTCCAAGAGATCTATACACTGAAGTGCCAAAGAAACTGGTATAGCATGTGTATTCAAATACAGAGATACGCTGCGGTTGACAATGCCTTTATAAGACAAGTGTTTGGTGAAGTTGTTAGATTGGTTACTGCTGCTACAATGGCAGGTTATCAAGATTTAAGTGAGTTTACGTATGGTGTTATAGCTGGTGCATGAGCGATGGGACACAGCATCTCCGAGATAGTAATGAAGTGGAGATTTTCCTGTACTACCATTTCACAAGTGTACTGTGAATATCAGGAATTTGGTAAAATACCAAATCTCTGACAGCACTGCAAGAATGAGACCAACAATGACTGAAGAGAATCGTTCAACGTGACAGAAGTGCAACCCTTCCACAAATTGCTGCAGATTTCAATGCTGGGCCATCAACAAGTGTCAAAGTGTGAACCATTCCACAAAACATCATGGATATGGGTTTCGGAGCCGACAGCCCACTTATGTACCCCTGATGACTGCACAACACCTTGTCTGTGCCCATCAACAGCGGCTTGGACTGTTTATGATTGGAAACATGTTGCCTGGTCGGACAAGTCTCGTTTCAAATTGTATCGAGCACATGGACATGTACAGATATGGAGACAACCTCATGAATCCATGGTCCCTGTATGTCAGCAGGGGACTGTTCAAGTTGGTGGAGCCTCTGTAATGGTGTGGGGAATGTGCAGTTGGAATGATACGCGACTCCCAATATGCCTAGATACAACTCTCACAGGTGACATGTATGGAACCATTCTGTCTGATCACCTGCATCCATTCATGTAGTTTGTGCATTCGGACACACTTGGGCAATTCCGGCAGGACAATGAGACACCCTGTAATGGGACATCCTCCTCTAGCATTACTTTTCCTCAACAGTAGTTGTCAATACCAGCATTATTTTTCGAATTCTGGACAGGTCAATATTATCTCAGTTGCTTTTCTGAAAACTTTCATATAATTTTATACACAGTACTGTATGTTATATTTCAAGGTAAAATTTATGAAATGGAATCACTTTATAAAATATTTTAGTTTCGATGTTATAATCGATAAGTACTAGTTCTGAATGTACAGTTAAAACCATTTTTTAGAAACACTCGAAATTATGAATTTTTGGCACACTTAAAATTTCTATTATTAATTATGCGAATCCTGAACTGTTTACTATGTTAATTCTGGGTTCATTTATGAAATAATAATTGAAATTAAAGCTAGTAGAAATTCATTTGTTGAGAAAAATTGTAAAACCTTTGGAATATTGTTATTTCCGCGAAGTGTGAGAGTCGTAAGCATACCTCTGATGTGATAGGACATATTTTTGCGAGAACAATGTCGTTTTGGCTTCGTTAATGTAAAAAATCAAAAGACTGTATGATATACTAAAATGTGAGAAAATATATTTACGTAAAAACAAACATTCTGGAACAACAACTGTGAGGACCTAAAATGCGAGTTTTCAGCTTCAAGAATCAGACCCCTAGACAAGAAGAACTGGAGCCAACTCAACATGAGAAGCTAAGTAAATCAGAAAGTTTATTGTAATCTTTGCTCCTCTCAAATATTTTCATAAAATACGTTTCTTATTGTGGACAATAGCTGGAACCAGAAATGAGGAGGGAGATTACAACCCCACACATCTAGAATTGCTACAAGGTGGCTGCAGGAATACTCTTCTGAGTTTAAACACTTCCACTGGTCACCAAACTCCCCACGCATGAACATTATTGTATATATATCTGGGATGCATTGCAACGTGCTGTTCAGAAGAGACCTCCACACCCCCTCGTATTTTTATGGATTTATGGACAGCCCTGCAGGATTCATAGTGTCAATGCCCTCCAGCACTACTTCGGACAAGTCGAGTCCATGCCACATTGTATTGCGGCACTTCTGCATGCTCGCGGGGCCCCTACACGATATTAGGCACGTGTACCAGTTTCTTTGGCTCTTCAGTGTATAATTCCCTGTAGAAATGAGTTCACCAGCAATTATCAAAAAGTGATTGTTAAATACTGTACATACATCTGACTTATCAGTAACAGAAATATTTTTGCTATGAACTGACTTTATACTGTCAATCTTTTTGCTGCTGACTACACACTTCCTTCACGACTGACCATATGGTTTTAATTTTATCCTGTGAATCAGCTATTCTATTTGCATGCCACATACTCTGCCTTCCTAGTAACATTTTTAAGCACCTTACAGCACTGTTTGTAATGGGCTATTGTAGCTCAATTTTGACTACTTCTAACATTTTGATATAATTCCCACTTTGTTCTACACGATATTGTTATCTCACTAGCCAGCCATCCAGGCTGCCTTTTACTGCTAGTACCCTGTTTAGAACGTTCTAATGGAAAGCAACTTTCAAAGAGCATGAGAAATATGTTAAGGAAAGCATTATATTTGTCATCTACATTATAGGCACTATAAACATCCTGCCACTCTTGTTCTTTAATGAGGTTTAAAAAACTCTTAATTGCTACCGGATTAGCTTTTCTACATAGTTTGTTATAAAGTGTAACATTTGTTTGAGTACAAAAACCTTTTAGCGTTAAAATTTGTGCGTCATGGTCTGAAAGACCATTCGCCCCTTTACTAACAGAAAGCCCAATGACACAATTAATTTCTTCAACGGCACAAAAGAAAAGACATCCAAACTTCACCAGAAATTCAATGAACTCCAATAAATATATAAAGCAATTAAGCATTAAATATTGATAAATTTTCAGTTTCTTACTCTTAAATAACTCACAAAATGCTAAAAACATTAGTTAACTTCATTAAATTGGGGAAAAAAAATACTGAAACAACTGAGCAATGAAAAATGGAAACAAGCAGGCTTTTAAATCTTTGAAGTTACTTACCGCCCTTTTCAATCTATCCCAGGCCTGTTCAATAGGGTTCATGTCTGGAGAACATGCTAGTCTCTTGTCAAGGGATGTCTGAAAGAAGTCATTCACAAGATGTGCACAATGGGGGTGTGAATTGTCATCCATGAAGATGAATGCCTCGCCAATATGCTGCTGATATGATTGCACTATTGGTCGGAGGATGGCATTCACGTATTGTACAGCTGTTACGGTGCCTTCCATGGCCAGCAACGGCATACGTCGGCCCCACATAATGCCTCCCCAAAACAGCAGGGAACCTCCACCTTGCTGCACTCGCTGGACAGTGTGTCTAAGGCGTTCAGACTGACCGTGTTGCCTCCAAAAACATCTCCGACGATTGCCTGGTTGAAGGCATATGCGACACCCATTGGTGAAGAGAACATGATGCCGATCCTGAGCGGTCCATTCTGCATGCTGTTGGGCCCATCTGTACCGCGCTGCATGATCTCGTGATTGCGCATTATGCAGCTTATTGGACACAGTTTGAGTCTTAACACAATGCCCGGTGGCTGCACGAAGAGCATTATTCAACGTGGTGGCATTGCTGTCAGGCTTCCTTCGAGTCATAATCCGTAGGTAGCGGTCATCCACTGCAATTGGGCGGCCTGAGCGAGGCATGTCATCAACAGTTCCTGTCTCTCTGTATCTCCTCCATGTCCGAACAACATCGCTTTGGCTCACTCGGACATGCCTGGACACTTCACTTGTTGAGAGCACTTCCTGGCACAAAGCAACAATGCGGACATGATTGAACCACTTACTATAGGCAACACGAGCCGTGTACCTCCTTCCTCATGGAATGACTGGAACTGATTGGCTATTAGACCACCTCCGTCTAATAGGCGCTGCTCATACATGGTTGTTTACATCTTTGGGAGGGTTTAGTGACATCTCTGAACAGTCAAAGGGACTGTGTCTGTGATACAATACGCACAGTCAATGGCTATCTTCAGGAGTTCTAGGGAATCAGGGTGATGCAAAAGTGTGTATGAACTGGAAGCTGGGATGGAATTGGAATATCATCCTGCAAGTATTTCAACCACAGTAACTCAGTACCAGTTGTTGCCATCTATGTAGCCCAAAACAGGGTGTTTCCAAAAGACTGTGACAGATAACCACAGCTAGATCTTGTGTCTACCTTTTTGTTCCAAGTTTACATCAGCATAACCCAGAAGAACTTCTTGATTCCCTTCTCGTTAATGTAGTTTGATATTGATGCTTCCTTTGATATGTCTCAAAGCTCTTTTTAAAGTATCTCGATAGTTCTTCCAATGGACTGTTGTGGTATCTGCTCAAGAAGTTGTTCACAGTACACGAATCAGGTCTTGTTGCTGTCACTGCATACATCAAACATCTGATCAACTCTGCATGGCTTATCAACCCTTTTTCCTTCACTGATTTCCAGTTTAACTTTCAGAGGTGTCCTGACCAGGTTACAATCTTGCATGTTGAACTGTTGTGGCGAACTCTTCAAATATGACATTTGGCTCAGATACATTCCTCATTTGGTCCTTAAAATCTCAATTCCCTAGTATGACTGTGGTTCTCCCAGCTCCTTTATGTAAACTTCTGCTTTAACTTAAATTTCACTTTGTCCACTTCCTCCCTATTATTTCCTGTCATCAGAATGTCATCAACATAAAGAGCAATGTAAATGACGATTCCTTTAAAATCACACAATAAAGACATTTATCTGTTTCTAACTGAGTGTATCTTATAGTGATAATAAATGTGCGAGCAGAATGATTCCATGCTAATGGTGCTTGGTTTATGCCATACGAAGACCTCTGTAGCCTGCGAACCAAACCAGTTTCGTCTTTCAGTTCTTTAGGAAAGCTACTTCTTCAGGAATAACCATGTATGAACGATTCCACAAGTCTAGCCTTGTGTCTTATAGTATTTCCATTATTGTCCTGCTTCAATTTTAACACCCACTTACTGCTGATGGCCTTCCTTCCAGGGGGGTAACAATTTAATAAAGATTCAAGCCTTATTTTTCTTTACAGAGTCAGTTTCATCCAGTACAGCTTTGACAAATAATTCAGCATTCAGTACAAGAACAGCATAGTCATACATGTATTTAAGATGATTCCTCTTGCTGGTAGAATGTCAAACAGCTTCCTTTCCTGTTTCATCTTCAACACTGGTCAGTTCTGGTATGGGAATTCTTTCATGACCCCATCATCTGATGTAACATTTTCTTCAGTGAATTCTCCTTCATTATTGTTTTTGTGTTCCTTCTCTGATGACTTCTGTATGGGTTCTGGAACCCAGTCCTCAATCCATGTATTTTCAAAGTCAAATCTTCCTTCAAAGAAAACAATGTTCCTTTCTGTAAATATTTTTCCTTCCTCTGCACATCAAAGCTTGTAGCCATTAGGACAGTAACCAGTAGCATTTCAAGGGCTTGCTGTCGAACATCCCTGTTCTTAATTCCTTTGGTACCAGTAGACAGGCAATACTTCTAAATATTCTCAGCTTACTCAATTTAGGTTTCTTGTTGTACTACAAAGCTGCAGGAACCTTTCTTTCCAAACCTGCAATAGGACTTCTATTAAGTAGGTATATGGCAGTACCAACAGCTTCTGGCCAGGACATCATCTTAATTTACACTGAAGCATCAAACACAGAGCTTTCTCAATGAAAGATCTGTTTGTTCCGAGATACCATTTTGCTGATGAATATATCTGATTGTAAACTCTAAATGTATTCCATGTTCTTCAAAAAACTGCATCAACTCGTTTGACATTTATTCATGACTACTGTCACAGTGCAGTCTGCTGATCTTCAACTTGAAATGAGCTGTAGCCATGGCGTGAAACATATTCAGGTAGCAAGTTACCTCCGACTTCGGATTCCAGTGCACAGGCCACTGTGAAATGTGTAAAGTTGTCGACAAACATGACCACATACTTCTTTCTGTCAAGCAATTCCGGTTAGATTGGCTCGCACATGTCACCGTGGAACAACTCAAGATATCTGATGGCACATTTCCTAGTGTGATTGTATGGCAGCTGTGATTGTTTTCCATTGACACAATCTGAGCATCGTACCATGGGGATTATGAAATTTTCAGTTCCATGCCATCAACTTGTGAATGGAAGCGTTTAATACTATCATAACTGAAATGGCCTAATTTGCTGTGCCATAGTTTCACATTACTTTCAGTTGAAACAGCCAAAAGGCTTTACACTGGAAAAAAATTTAAAACATATAGCTGAGATTCAGTTCTATTTGCAATGGCAATGTTTTTCTTTGCTGTTTTAATTAAACCTTCAGTTCTTTCACAATTGATACTAAAACCATTCATTTCCAATTTTTTAACTGCCAGCAAATTATAACTAGGATCAGGCCCTGACAAAACATCTTTAATCGTTACCTGAATTTCATTTACTTTTACAATCTATAGTGACTTCATTTTCTCCTTTTATTTCAGGCACAAGAAAAATGCCTGTCTTAACTAATTTAATTTTAATTGGTTGTTCCAGTTTCTTTAAATCAGTGAGAGGTATTTTACTGTTAATCAAGTGTTCCATTGCTCCAGAGCCCAAGAAGCAATGTATGTTGTTCAGTGACTGATCTTCACTTAATGCTGAAGAACAACAACTATCTTTCTCTTTGACATTATCCACGATCACCGAATTGTGGTTCCCGGGTTCCTCTTTGGTAACTTATCTTTGCAGTTAGCCCTTTTGTGGCCAGGTTTTCCACAATGACGACAAGTAAAGGTCAATAAGTTCCCCAAACAGGGTGTGTACGTGGACGAGGAAAAAAAAATCCCAGATTTTTCCCGGATTTCCTGGTTAAAAATACACTTTTACCGTGTTAAGTAACAGTATACTTTTCCTCGGAACGGTAAAACTTATAAATATTTTCAATGGTTGTGGTTTTATACACCGGCGTAGAATTTCCCGGCACTTTAGAAAATGAAACTCAGGGGAAAAACACATTTTGGAAAGGGGTCTGATGTGCAGCAACATGCGCACTGCATATTTCGTATTACGAAAGTATAAATTCGATTCCACCAAACACCGCAAGTTACTTTCCAAAGGATTGAGATCAAGATTGCGATGCGCTTTTGTAAGCCAGTCGTAGCTCATGTCAAGCGATCTCGCCAGCCGATGACAGGGGACATTCAGAGCATAGGACACGTGATGTAGTCAGCCAATAGCTACATCACCGTTAAGGAGTGCGAACACACAAATAGGGAAAGGTAATGGTTTAAATTAATACTCATGGTGTTGCCAAAAGAAAAAAAAGCTTTCACGAAGCATATAATACTGGCCTCTAAGATTAATAAGCTGCAAGAGAAGCTAAGCTTTCACACATAATGTTGATCTTTTTTGCGCATGTTACACTTTAAGATACATCATACAAATGTGACAGTAAAATTTTTAACAACGACATAAATGTCTGATCTACTGGGCTCGAAAATATTCTAAATGGTTGTTCTCAAAGATTCGAATTTTGAATGAGAGTCAAACGCTCTGGGATTTAAGAAATTCATCGGACATTGGCGGACAGAGTTCATCTTGTGTAAAAGGAAATTTACTGTACTTGAAAGTAACGCTTTTCAAACAACCATTTGGAATATTTTCCCGTGACCTGTTAGAAAGGGATTCGTTTCAGCAGTTGCGCCAGATGACAGGCGTCGCCGCGCTTGCGCAGCTACAATGACGCAGGAAGCCCATATGTTCGTATGTGTAAAACATTAAAAGATCTTACATTATGTCATAAAAGAAACAAGACGTTGGAAGATACTCCAAGAGCATGGGAATTTTGTGAACCCTACTAAAATGCATAATTCAGCTTAAAGGGCACATTCGTATGTCCAGATTCAGATGCAAATTTTCTTGGATTACCAGTACCGCATTATCTCATGTTTGGTTCTTTATTATGGCATAATGCCATACGTGCGGAATTAAACACTTCGTTTCAAATAAACTGACTGCCTCAGCAGAAAAGATTAATAAAAGTCAAATTTCTTTAACAAACTGACAAAGATAACTTCCTTGTTCTGCAAGGTGATTAACGCTTGACTATCAGAAATGTTGAAACAAAATAAAATCTGAAACTAATAACTTATTTTAGCCTTCCATAATTATGTGAATGTATTTTAATTCACTTGATAGCTCCCGTCCACAGAAATCCATTTTGTTTTCATTTGACGTGAGAGTAATAAACGAAGAGGAAACAGCAAAATCACTTAACGTAAACACGGGTCACGTGGAGATTACCACCTCCCCACTATAACTCAGACTGCTCTGCGCATCAGGTCAGGATCTACGATATTTCCGAACCGGGCCAATATTACATAGTGGTTCTCCCCCTCCCTCGAGCGTTTAAGGTAGGACGCAAAAAATTTAAAAAATCGACTTTTCAAAAATATCTTCAAATTGTACCACACACCTATCTGAAGGGTCTGATACATAAAAAGTATATGATTGAGGGAACGTAAGACATGTTATTTGGTCTTAAGTGTAACGAACTGCAGTGCCATGCCTCTTCACAGAATTCTTCCATCGAACGTCTCTGTATTTCGCTCTGTGGAATTCAAACGTGTAAATTTTGTAGTGGGTGCAATCAAACTATATTCAGGCCAGTTGAAATTAAAATGTCCTGAGGTACCTCTCCTGCACCCAATCGGCCAGTTTGACATCCTGCCCCTCACATAAAACGAGTAAAGACAAGAGACAAGCAAGGCAATAAACATTTCTTCAATCCGTAAGTCCTAGCGCTCTCTCTCTCTCTCTCTCTCTCTCTCTCTCTCTCTCTCTCTCTCTCTAATCTTGCCACTGCTTTATATGACATACTTTCCTTGCTGGAAAGAATCTATTACCTCATCAAAGTTCGTCAACGATTTGCGACATTAAAAATCGAAATGTCGCTGTCTAATACTAGAAAAGCTGTTAATACAAAGAGTACCCAAGACTGGTGTCGTTTCTCGATGTGATTACATCTATTTTGTCACTGTCTGCTAGATAAAACGAAATAGGTCTGCCTAATATTGCAGCAATTGTTACACACACCAAATAAACGAGACTGTTTTGGCACAAATGGTAATTTTTATAACACGAAAGAATAAAATTCATGTAGTAACAATATAAAATGCCTATTAGGCCTACTACAAGCAAAAGGTTTTATGTTAGGACATAGTTTCAGATTTCATTCATACTCTCTGGCTTCTGAAACATGAGATCGAAAAGTAGTAGTATGAAATTTTTATATAAATTTGGAATCGTCATATTCTTCCGTAATTTGCGAGAGTCTCCGTTTCTTCTCCTTCCTCGTCCTAACAAACAATCTTGTCATAACTAATTCTGTAACTATTCCTGCCAGTGTCAAACTTTATTCCCTGGTTAACTTCACTAACCCTGCCACAATCACTGGTTTAGTTATCTCGCATTTGTTCTCCGGATAGGAGTTATTAAATATTCGTACACGCGTTTTCCGTGCTACTTCCAGAATAGATCTTTAGTGGCTGCTAGCCATGGACTGTATAACTGGCCCTTAGTAGTGTACCAGTCTGTCCAAAAATATTCTGTCAAAATTTCAATTTCTTGGATACATGGAGAAGACAATACATAATCTTAGTTGCCTGTTATTCCTGTTAGTCATTTATTTCCACTCTGGTAATCTGAATCTATGGAATTCGCTAGTAATTATAACAACGCTGATCATTTGCAAACCCAGTCAACCACATAAACAGTGATTGTCATTCACCCTTTCGGCTTTATTCGCTCAGCTCGTGTAGACCTGTACCCTTGTGTCTGCAGGGAAGTTTATTTCTAGATGCGACGGGGATTCCCCTGGCAGAGACATCATGTAGACTATGCACACATTCAAAAATGAACTTACGATTCGTTCAGAAATCAACTTATAATTTGATCAAAAATGTTCAGAAACCAACAGGGATGCGTTCAAAATCATATGAGTAATCGATAGACCAACGTGTGCTGGATGCTAGGCACAATAATATGAATTTGGTACCCCCCCCCCCCCCCAAAAAAAAAAAAAAAAAAAAAAAAAAAATTATCGCCTCCTGGGACAGACAGATACCTCTGTTGGCCCCCGCCGCCTAGTTCTGGTAAAATCTTTCCGGATAACATCTAGCTGCTTGTTGCTATTGCTTATGCAGCTAACTGCCACACTTCTGTAGCCAGAAGCGGGAGAAGGTACTAATCCTACGCGACTCAACTGCACATGCGCATAAGCTCGCTCGCAACCGCTCAAACGAATCTAATGTAAACAGTTGTGACGTCACACTCATCGGAGGCAATTTGTTGTTATGAAACATTGCCTGGTCTTCCTAAAGCCTTTGATACATTTTGCTATTGGCAGAAACTTGTATGAGCACTGTGTGTTGTTCCTGTATATGGCGCATTTCCGTTGCAAGTTAATGTTTTAATTTCGTTTTTTCTCTCATTCGTGTTTTATTGCTGCAGTATTATTCTGCAGTAGCGGGATACAGTAATATTCTTTGTTAGAGTATTGGTTCCTACTAGTCAAAGTTACAAAAATGTAACCAAAAACTAAAACAATGAAAAATTCCCAGAATTCTAAAAAATTTACTGGTTGTCCTGGGTCGTATACACCCTGCCAAAATTCCTTGCTGACTTCTTGTTTTACTGGCATGAGATGAAGCTTCTTTTTTTTTTTTTAAAAAAAAAGGGGGGAGAGGGATAGAGACCATGAGAGTCTGAAAAGCTGTAGGAGGCGGTGTATCATCATTTTTGTTTTTCCCGATGACTTCCTTCCGCTTTGACTCTTCATCCAGTAGCCTATTTTTCATGAAGCTAAGCATCAAGTCTTTCATTGAGAGGGTTTTGATTGCAGTGAGCACTACATTGTATTCCACAGGCATAGTTAAAAGTTGATGGCACACGATGTCGATTTATTGGACAGTAGCTCCAGCCGAATGAAAATCACGAATCAATTTATCAAACTTTAGGAAGTAATTAACTGGCATATCATTTGTTGCATTAAATTCCATAATTAACAATTGTTTTGTCAACAAAAGTAGACTAGCAATTCCTCAAACATACTGCACACAATACATACATCAAAAGAATTTACCCTATCTTTAGCAGATTCCAAGTGACTGTTGACAATGCGTTGAAAAAGATGAGACTTATATTTCTGATCTGGTTAAGCCAACCGTGTTTCCTTTGCAACACGCTGGGTGTCCCCCTCCCCATCCACAAATTCCTCCTTTGTGAGATAATTTGCTTGCATAAATGGTAAAAGTTTCAGTTTCTTAATAACCAGTTGTTGAAATTTGTTCCATCGGATAAGAGAATATGATACTTTTACTCTTCAGTTGCCACACCGAAAAACTTTTAGGTGCAAGTCCACTTGTGACCACATATTTCATCAGAAAGTCCATTTTAAAACAAACCTCTGCTCATAAGCTGATAAATTTTCAGTTTCTCACACTCAAATAACTCACAAAATGTTAAAACTATTAGCTGATTTTATTAAATTGGAAAAATCTGAAACAACTGAGCAACAAAAAATTGTAACAATTGTGTTTTTAAAACTTTGAAATAACTTAACGCAAGTGACAGATATAATCATTAAATTGCAGTCAACAAATATGAAAAAGAGAGGAGCATAAAGTTTTGAGATGTCACTATCCACAAGAAAATGGAACTCATACATTTAATGTTTTTTTGGAAACCAACTCAGTCTGGTAACATAATCCACAATACCCCATGCAATCCCAAAACAAATGAAAAAGTGGTTTTCCATGCCATGATAGAGAACACAATACATTTACCACTATCTGATAAGAACAATGAAATCGAGCTTAATACCTTGAGACACATGGCCATACAACACGGATACAATTCTGAATTAGTCAATGTAATCTATAGACATAAGAAAAATAAGAACTACAAAACAGAAATAACTTTAATAAAAGAGAGAAAAAGAAATGAAACCAAAATATTCAGTCATACCATACATGAGACAAATACCTGACAAAATTAGCTCATATTTCATATAACAGAAATAAAAATAGTTTTTGAACAGGTACTATAATGCAATGCCAATGCACTCCATTCTGAGGTGCCGGAGAAGACGGTCATGTGTGTGTGAGGTGTGGTTGTTAGTGTGAGTGAGTGTGTGTGTGTGTGTGTGTGTTTCCTTTTCTGATGAAGGCTACAGGAGAATCTATACATAAGTTTGTCTTTGTTGTGCCTGTCTGCAACTTGAAATGTTATCTATGTGGTAAGTAGCACTATCTTTTCCTTATATTGTTTTATATTGTTAAACAAGATCTAGTCACTCGAGAAAGCAAGAAACAAGACATCAATAAAGACACTGCACCAATTGTGTATGAATGTAATGAAGAAAAGGTTTCACAAGAAGACAATGAGAAAGAAGATATGATCATGGTTGACGATAGTGCAAATACAGGACATATGTTTAATGAAGTGGACAAATTAACAATTGTGAAATACTATGATATGTTGTGAAAGTTGCCAAACAAGCTGGATGAATGAAAATAGTAGCAACAGACAACTTTGTGCGTGATAACTGTGTTCTCAAAGTTGTTAAAAATGTTCCTCAACTGAGTAGTACTGTACATTTGTGTTTACTAAACATTAGGTTCAAAAGACAAAATACTCATTTTTAAATGACATAAAACAAGAAATGGATTATAAAAAGTGAATAGTAAATCAGGAATGTAATCACTACTGATACAAGAAGCAAAACAAGAATGGGATCACAAGCTAGGTCATCCAGACATATGCTGTACTTCACAGATCAAGAGAATGTGCACTGGAGTTCTTAACATTTTATACTCAGCAGAAAAATTGCGTGAAGCTTGTGTGAGAGCTAAGCTAACAAGAAAGTCGTTTTCTACTGTGAGAGAAAGAGCAACAACACCACTTGAAATAATACATACTGCCATCTGTGGACACACAGAACCCCGAACATTTCATGAATATAGATATTACATGACAGTATTGGCCAGTTTCACTCATTTTTGTGTAACTTATTTGTTATGCTGCAAGTCAGAGGCTGCAAAACTGATAATAAAATGTGTGTTAGAAAGTGAAGACTAGTTCAATCTGAAAGTGTCAAATATAAGATTCGATAAAGGTGGTGAATACACCAGCCACAAGTTTATGAATTGGTGTGAAGGAAACGGAATTGTGCTAGACTACAGTATTCCTTATAGTCCTCAAGTTAATGGGAAAGCAGAGAGACTAAATGTGACAATAATGAACAAGGCAAGAGCAACAATATTCGATAACAAACTGAAGAAAGAGTTATGGGAAGGGGCAACGCTCACAGCTACATATTGATCAATATGAGCCCAACTATCAATCAGTGCCACACCTGCAGACAAATGGGTTGGGAAAACACAAGATATGTCAAAACTTGAAATTTTTGGATAAAGAGTTTTTGCCAAAAATCTAAGCCACTTGAAGAAATTAGATGAAACAAGTAATCCACACATTTTGGTTGGTTAAGCTCCAAATGGCTACAGACTGATTGTTGCAGATAGAAGGAATACTGTTGTGTCAAGAGATGTCAAATTTGAACAGTATGTGGCAAAAGAAACTATCAAATGACACTAACAATCACATAAATGAAATTAAATACCAAGGAAATAAAGGAGAAGAAAAATCAAGAAGAAAGAGCATGCACTGAAGACGCAAGAAACCACACTCTTAGAGACAGAAAGAATATATTAATGTCTAGATAAGCAATAGATAAAGAAGAGAAATCTCTCTAACGGAATGAAATGTGGAAGTTGGTCAATCCAGAGGATGCAAAAGGGAATGAGATCTTAAGAAGCAAACAGACCATTAAAGTCGAACATGATGGTCAACTGAAGGCCAGACTGATTGTCAGAGATTGTTAACAAGAAATGGGTATAGATTTCAAGGAATTATTCAGCTCAGCACTAGACACATGTTCAGTAAGACCACTGTTTGCTCAGGCAGCACAGAAACATTTCCATGTGAGACTGATTGATGAAAAAAGACAGCCTTTCTCTATGGTAACTGGATGAAGAGATTTTTATGAAGATACCTGAAGGATACGAAGGAGCTGGAAAAATCTGTCTTTTGAAGAAAGCTCTGTATGGACTTAAACAAACTCCATCCAGATGGAATAAAATTCTAACAAATTTTCAAAAAACAGAAGGACTAATTCAGTCGAATTCAGATTAGTGCATATTTAAAGATGTAACTGAAGAAATGTATCAGTACTTGGATATGCAAGTTGATGATTGAATCATTATAGGAAAAGACTTGAAGAAAACTGAAAATATACTGAAGAGACTTAGGAAGAGTTTTGAAATGGTCTTGGGAGAAAATCTGGACATGTACATAGGGATAAATGCTACTATCTGGCAATCAACAATGATGTGTTATGGTTGTCACTGCCTCATATAGGTGTGAAATTTCACTATGTTAGTGAACGGTGCATAGAAGATTTGTTTGGGATAAAATACTATAGTATAGAAGGACAACTAGTGGATATACTGAACAGAGGTCTGCAAAGATCAATGTCTGAGAAATTTAGGAATGCTATTATCAAATGATTACCACAACTTATCTGTTTTCGAAAAATATTACATGACAACTGCTTACTGTGTGATTAAGTACAATAGTGAAAATCATGATTTATTTGAAAACAAACATTATATTTTAAGCAGGGATGTTGAAAGTGTCGAAGAACATGCTGAAAAACAATGTTTACTGTGTGTTTTTAAGGATTGGCAATCATAAAAAGAATAATGTGAGTTATTGAAGAGTTTGTATATGCAAAAAGATATCTGAGTGGTCAGATGTCACAGCAACGTGGCAATTTATGTAGTTTCTAATCTGTGTTGTGAGTCTTATTATACTTCTAGTAATGTGGACACAAAATAATGAAAAAACCACTAGTATCAATCAGCTACATAAAAAATACAATGCAACAATTGTAACAAGTTATTTTTACAAACACACACACACACACACACACCAAGTGATGGCAGAGCACACACATAAAAGATTATTGTGATTGGTAAGCTGTAAGCTTTCAGAGCCAGTGGCTCCTTTTTCAGGCAGAAGGGTTGAAGGGGAAGGAAGATGGGTGAAAGGATAAGGACTGGAGAGGTCTAGGAAAAGGGATATATTTTGGGAAAGCCACCCAGAACCACAGGTCAGCGGAAAATTACCGTACAGGGTGAGAAGGAAAGACTGATTGTTGGGGACTGTATCAGACGAGATTTGAAAACCTGAGAGCTTAAAGGTGGAAGACAGGGTAATATGCAAGACAGAGATTACTACTAAAACATCATGCACGAGTTAATAAGAGTAAGAAGCTAAGTGCATTGTATGTAACAGAGGTGGGATGGGGCACTTCGGAGCACACCATTTGTGACTCATTATTATCCTGGTCTGGAATGTGTTAATCAGCTACTTCAACAGCGCCATGACTTCCTAAAACCATGCCCTGAAATGAGATCCATTCTGTCAAAAATTTTGCCCACCACACCTAGAATGGCGTTTCATCGCCCTCCCAATCTCCGCAATATTCTTGTCAGACCCTATGGTTCTTCTGCACCCATCTCCCTACCCTATGGCTCCTACCCCCGTGACCATTACCGCTGCAAGACTTGCCCTATGCACCCTCCTACCACCATCTATAATAGCCCTGTAACTGGCAAAATATATACTATCAAAGGGAGAGCCACCTGCGAAATAACACGTCATGTACCAGCTATTATGTAAACACTGTTCAGCCTTCTACATCAGCATGGCTGCAGCCAAATTACCAATTAGGATGAAAATGGGCATAGGGAGAGAGTATAAACTGGCAATTCGCAATATCCTGTTGCAGAGCATGTTCTACAACATGACATTCGTGACCTCGGCGCCTGTTTCCACACGCGCCATCGGGATTCTTCCCCCAGCCAACAGTTTCTCAGAACTCCGCAGGTGGGAACTAGCACTACAACATGTCCCACGATCTCACCACCCACCTGGCCTTAATTTGCGCTAATTTCTTCTGTCTCAGCTTTTCTACACTGTAACTACTCCCTTCTTAATTTCCGTTTCAATTTTCTAAATCTTTCATTGTCTTTACCATCTATTTTTCACCACTCTCTTCCACCTTTATTACATACAATGCACTTAGCTTCTCACTCTTATTAACCCATGCATGGTGTTTTAGTAGTAATCTCTGTGTTGCATATTACCCTGCCTTCCACCTTTAAGCTCTCAGGTTTCCAAATCTCACCTGATGCAGTCCCCAACAATCAGTCTTTCTTTCTCATGCCACACACAGATAAATAAGAGAGAGTGAGTTTTTGTGATATATTATTACAAAAATAATACTTTTGACACTTCATGCATCTACCAGTGTGTAACAAAATATTTAGACAATGAAGAAAAGAGCAGCAACTGATTGCTAAATCCATCCATTTATTACAGCAGATCTAGATATGAACTATTACACAGCCATATTCAGTGCATATAATAACAAGTGACATTAGTCCAAACCGACATGTAGCACACAATATTGGATGATGTAGAGCATACCGGAGACTAACGTAATTTCGCAATCAATTGCTGCTCTTTTCTCCATTGTCTATATTCAATGATCATTCCAATCTAGTTAAAATATTATACTTTGACATTTGTTTTATAATTTTTGTGTGTGTATCATCTGCTATTAACAAAAATTCGTAGGCACCGCTTGCATTATACCAAAATTTTCAATCATAGTTTTTGCATGAAAATTGTCCTGTTTTTATAATGTAGAACAGATACTGGAAAATTGTCTCTGAAACCAGTCATATATTTAAAAAGAAATTATACAGCAGCCTCATGGTTACAACATACAGGGTGAGTCACAAGATAATATTAATAACAGCAAGATGGTTGACACCAGAAGTGAACAGCAGAGAAATTCTATGGTCAGACTGGGATATTTATAGTAAGTGTAGGTTAGTTGCCACTGGTAATGGTGTATTCATTGCAGTAAAGAACTGAACAACATCAATCATGTATTCGAAAGGTGATTTAACTGGATCAAGCTAAGCATCAAAGACCAATCAAAAAATGATAATTGGACGCTTTTGTTGACCACCTAGGTCAAGAGCTGTAGTGGTAGTGTGCTTCAGAGAGAACCTGCAGAATATTGTTAAAATTTTCCTGGTAACGCTGTTGTAATGGGGATGTGACTTCAACTTGCCAGGTATATATTGGGTGAGTCATGCTATCAAAACTGGTTCCAGAGACAGGGACTCATGTGACATTATCCTGAATGCCTTGTATGAAACTGTTTCAGCAGATAGTTAGAACCAAATCATTAAGGTAACATCTTACACCACCTAGTAACAAACAGATCTGATCATATTGGATCAGTTAATGTAGAGTAAGGTATCAGTAATCATAAGGCTATGGTAGCAACTATGACTAAGGATTTCACAAGGAATGTTAAGAAAAGTAGGAAGACATTTTTGTTTACCAAGAGTGACAGGGTACAAATTGCAGAGTATCTGAGAAGTCAGAATCCAATACTCAATAACAAGGACGAATATGTGGAACACAAATTGAAAAATTCAAAAGCATCATTCAGTATGTCTTAGACAGGTATGTTCAGAGCAAGGTCTTAAGGGATGGCAAAGATCCACTGTGGTTTAATAGCCATGTTAGAAAACTGTTATGTAAACAAAGAGACAGCTTCATCAAAGATTCAACAGAAGTCAAAACCTAGCTGACAAATAAAAGCTCAACAGAGCGAAAATGAGTGTAAGGAGAGCTATCAGAGAGGTGTTCAATGACTCTGAAAGCGACATTTTGTCAGTCAATTTGAGTAAAAACACTAAGAGGTTTTAGTCTTATGTAAAACCAGTAAGCGGCTTGACTTCCTCTACTCACTCAATCAGTGACCATACTGGCACCAAAATGGAAGATAATAGAAAGAAGGCCAAAATACGGAAATCATTCTTCAGTCATTGATTCATTGTGGCAGATCAGAACAAGGCCTATCCTTTCAATCATAGTACAAATGTCGAAATAGCAGGTATTGAGATAACTGATTGCGGAATAGAAAAGCAAATACCATTGCACAGTAGTGGAAAGCCATCAGGATCATATGAGATACCTATAAGGTTCTACAAAGATGACATGAAAGAACTTACTCTCCCTTCCAGCAGCAATTTATCATAGATGCCTAGTGACTGGAAAAAAGCGCAGCTCATTGCCATTTTCAAAAAGGGCCATAGGACAAATGCACGTAATTATAGGCCTATATCACTGGGATTGTAGAATTATGGAAGATGTTTTATGCTTAAGCGTTATGACATTTTTTGGGAACAAAAATCTCCTATATAAAAATCAACATGGATTACATAAACAAGTTTGAGAAACTCAGCTCGCTCTGTTCATCCACAAATCAACAGATATAATGGTAATTTCTGGAATACCCCAAGGAAGTGTGACAGCACCATTACCATTTACAATGTATATAAATGATCTAACAGAAAGCATTGGAAGTTCTTTAAAACTCTTTGCAGATGATGTGATTTTCTATAAGAAAGTAGCAACACCAGAAGACTGTATCAATTTGCAGAATGATCTGCAGAGGATTAATGGTTGGTGCAGGTTTCGGCACTTGACCCTGAATGCAAATAAATGTAACATAATGTGCATACATAGGAAGAGAAATCCACTACTCTATAACTACACTATTGATGACAAACTGTTGGAAATAGTTTCAACTGTAAAATATCTAGGAGCAACCATCCAGCATAACAAGCATGAAGTAACTATTCATTGTCATGAGCAAGGCATCCAACAGTCAAACCCCACTTTCAAAAGAGTAGACACATTTAAATACTTGGAAGCATTTTTAGGGAGCAGACTAGAATGGAAATTGAGATCAAGGCAAGGATGGCAGCACAAATGGAGGATATTTTGGCTTACGGGATGTTCTGTGCAGTTTCAAGAAATTTTAAAACCATACCATACCAGAGTTTAATCCTCCCAGTATCTGTATATAGCTTTGGAACATTCACATGAAGGAAAACAGATGAACAAATCTGCTGGTCTTCGACAGAAAGATATTAAGGACAATGTCTGTCCCAAGGAGGGACACTAAGTCACAGGAATGGGGGGTATTAAAAAACCAGGAACTGGTAGAGCCATATTTACAAATTGATATAATCTGAGGAAAGAAGACCGGTGTGGTCTGGACACCTAATTAGAATGGAAGATAAAAGACTACCATGAGTAGGATTCTCAGGATCCGTGGTAGGCAGAAGGGGCCAAGGAATGCCATGAACAATATCAATAGGGATATGAAGGCGGTGGGCCAAAGAAAAGGGGGAAGAAGAAGAGGAAGAAGAACCATTCACAGCAACCTTATTGGAATGACCACACAAAACAGGTAGTATGAAAAGCAGATGCCAGATAGAGATTCATAGCAGAATCCTAAGAAAATGTTGCTAATCTACGAAGGAAGTGGCTTCTAAGGGATTTGTTCACCTGATTCTTGAGTATTGTTCATAACTGTGGGATCCTTACCAGGTAGGACTCATGGAAGAGGTGGTGTGGGGGAGGGGGGGGTGCAGGGGGGAGAGAGGGAGACAGGGAGGAGGGGGGAGAGAGGGAGACAGGGAGGAGGGAGGGAGACAGGGAGGAGGGAGGGAGACAGGGAGGAGGGGAGAGAGAGAGAGAGAGAGAGAGAGAGAGAGAGAGAGAGAGAGAGAGAGAGAGAATGCAACAACCAGAGGCACATTTCAACAAGGGATCATTTTGCAGATGCAAGGGCATTACGTCGATGCTCAACAATCTCCTGTGGCAGACATTACAAGGGAGGTGTTGTGCATCACGCAGACGTTTGATATCAAAATTTCAAGAGAAAACTTTCCAGGAAGAAACAGATAGTGTATTACTTCCACCCACATTCATCTCACGAAATGACAACAATGAGAAAATTTGAGAAATTAGAGCTAATACAACGGCTTACCAATAATCATTCATCCCTCATTCTGTTTGTGAGTGGAACAGGGTGTTTGGGTGGGGTGAGGGAGTGGGGTGGGAGAAGAATCAGATGGTAGTATCAAAAGTACCTTTCGTCGCACACTGTTAGGTGGCTTGCAGAGTATGATGTAGATGCTGTGAAACACAGTGAACAAAAACTATTTCTGTAAATACTTCAATTTTTAAAAATAAAGCCAGACAATTTATATATGGTTATTCACAGAGAAACTAAAAACATTATCAGAAACTGAAAAATGTTATACGAAAAAGTGACCAACTGATACCTGTGTGGGAACTGAATTGCAGCCAGTACATCAGCTTCAGAACCTGTTTCACAAACAGTCCACTTTCCCATAAGAAAAGGTACTCCTTCACAAATAAGGACACAACAGATAGTGGTTGATGTGCGTAATCCTGTGAAAAGAGCATCAATTTGAGAGAGAACATTTTGGACGAATGGAGGGATAACAAAATTACAAGATGAATTTAACACAGTTTATAATAACTGAGGTGACAAAAGTCATGGCATACCTCCAAATATCATGTAGGAGCTGCTTTTGCCCGGAATAGTGCACCAACTCAATGTGGCATAGATTCAACAAGTTGTCGGAAGTCTTCTGCAGAAATATTGAGCCATGACAACTCTATAGCTGACCATAATTGAGAAAGTATTGTCATTGCAGGATTTTGTGCACAAACTGACATTTCAATTATGTCGCGTAAACATTTGAGGGCACTCATGCTAGACGATATGGGTGGCCCAATTATATGCTCAGATTGTCCAGAGTGTTCTTCAAACCAATCACCAATAATTGTGGTGCAATGACATGGCGCACTGTCATCCATAAAAATTTCATCGTTGTTTGTTGCAAATGATCTCCAAGTAGCTGCACATAACTATTTCCAGTCAATAATCGGTTCATTTGGACCAGATGACCCAGTCCATTCCTCATAAATACAGCCCACACCACTACGGTGTCACCACCAGATTTCACGGTGCCTTGTTGACAACTTGGGTCTACGGCTTCGTGAGGTCTGCACCACATTCTGACCCTGCCATCAGCTCTTAGCAGCTGAAACTGGGACTCATCTGACCAGGCCATGGTTTTGCAGTCACCTCTGGTCCAACCGATATGGTCACAAGCCCAGGAGAGTCACTGCAGGTGATTTCATGCTGTTAGCAAAGGGACTCACCTCAGTCGTCTGCTGCCAAAGCCCATTAATGCCAAACTTCACCACACTGTGTAACGGATGCATTCGTCGTATGCCCACATTGCTTGCTGCCATTACTTCATGCAGTGCTGCTTGTCTATTAGCACTGACAACTCTACTTGTCTGCTAGCATTGACAACTCTACACGAACCCCACTGATCTCCGTTGCTAAGTGAAGGCCATAGGCCACTGTGATGTCTGTGGTGAGAGACAATGCCTGAAATGTGGTATTCTTGGGACACTCTTGACAGCACTGGACCTCAGTTCCCTAATAATTTCTGAAATTGAATGTCCCATGGGTCTAGTTGCAACTACCATTCTTTGTTCAAAGTCTTATTTCTTGTGGTGCAGCCATAATCATGTTGGAAACCTTTCCACATGAATCATCTAAGTAAAAATGACAGCTTGTCAATGCACTGCCCTTTTATACTTTATGTACGTGATACTACTGCCATCTGTATATGTGAATATGACTATCCCATGACTTTTGTCCCCTCCGTGGAAACATCAGCAACAACATCTACATTTTTATGAGAGTGTTATCTAACAATATGGCTAATACTGGTGCACTAAATCTAATCATCCATTCCAGTGCCCTTTCTGCAGCCAATGATGGGTCGGAACTAGGACAGTATATCTACAATTACACAGAGCATTAACCATATCCGCATGTAAGGCCATTATTATGATGGGGTTGGCACTCCCAAAGGAATTTTAAAGCTACTGCCAAATGTGATGTCAATTAAGACCAAACAGTGTGCTAACCATACCTCAGTTCATGTCAGTGCTTCACTTTGCTATCTGTAGTTTAGTTTTTAACAGATGTCAGATGCAGAAAATATGTCAGTTGGTTCTTAGTTCCGAAATATGCAAAATCTATGCCATTTGGCACTTTGATACGTGTGATTCAATCGTTTCTTACATTGTGACTTCTTTTTTAGAACCAAGATGATGTAAACAGTTATGAGAGCTGAAAGTGTCCTAATACATGATGAAAAGGAAGAATCACCCGAGTACTCCGTCTATCTATAATAAGGACCCGGATGCTACAAGGGTGGTTTGAAAAGTTCTGGGAATGGAATAGAAAAAAAGTACTTACATCACTGAAACTTTTTTTTATTTTTCAGTGTAGTCTCCTTGTAGATTAATGCACTTTGTCTAACGATGTTCCAGTGCCTTGACCCCATCTCGAAAATGATTTTCCTCCAGACCTGCAAAATAGTTGTCAAATCCACCTATCAATTACTCGTTTGAAATGAATCTTCGTCCACCAAGAAAAATTTTCAATTTTGGGAAGAGATGGAAGTCTTATGGAGCGATGTCAGGTACATAAGGTGGGTGTGGCAACAATTCATACCTTACTTCATGTAATTTTGCCACGGCGATGGCATGTGTTTTTAATCCAGCGTCAAAGAGTCATGGCACCCATCTTGCAGACAATTTTTACAATTCTAATTCTTCAGTTAAAATGTGATATACCCTTTCGGATGACATCTGGCAAGCATGTGCAATTTCACGCATTTCCATCAGTGAGCCTCCATGACAATTTTGTGCACTTTTGCAATGATTTCTGGAGTAGTGACCCATCTTGGCTGACCACTGCGCAGATCATCATCTAAGCTCTCCCGACCAAATTTAAATTCGTTTGTCCACTTGGCGACAGCTGAATATGAAGAAGCAGAGTCCCCCAGTGTATTCTGGAAATCAGCATGAATGTTCTTTGCTTTCATACCTTTCTTTACGAAGTACTTAATCACTGCTTGAATCTCTATTTTTTCCACCTCCGCAAATCACTAAGTGGGAACAACAACAGAGCCACATCACTGCCACAGCTTTCTTGACGTGGCGTATGATTGCAGGCAACAGTCCAATGAATATCATGTGAACAAACCGTTGCGCTAGTGCTAACCTCTTGTGCTGATTCCGAAAACTTTTCAGTCCACCCTCGTAAATATTATTTATATAGTCACTGAATAAAATGAAACCTTGGACATTGAAGCCAGATCTACAGATAAGTACTCTTTCTGATATAACATTCCTTATGAGAAAAGCTTTCATTAAAGGAAAAAAAATAGTGTTTACCACTAAAAGAGGATGCGAACGATACATATTTTTGCTGGTTCAATTCCCTTTAACATTGTTATAGTTCTCAGGGGTCACTGGCTAAGCAACGGATAGTCTGGGAGAAAGTAGAGGAGGTGCTGCAAGATGACGACACTGGATCTTCAGAGTGTCCTTAGTCTTCACTGGTGGTTCTTGTGAAGAAGAAGAACCTCACAAGTTGTTTGCATCAAATGCCAACAACTGAAAAAACTCATGAAAAAATGTGTGTCTATTGATCATACCTCAGACTGCTTGAGAGGAGCAAAATATTTCTCAAATATGGACATGCAAAAACGCTATTGGCTGATCAGAGAATGAGTGGCTTCCTAACTACTGATAGTCTCTGCGAGTTCAAATTTATGCTGGTTGTAGTATATAATACTCCACCCACATTCAAGCAGATGATAGACAACTTGCTTGACAACTAAAATGTACAGGATATATGGATAGATGATACTTCATTTTTCTTTTGGGGAAGGGGTGGTGGTGTTTGTCTGAAGGACATCTAGGCTGCCTGACAACTGTATTGAAGTGTGTCTCAAACCGAATCCAAAATGATGCCTCTTTGCCAACCAAGAAATAAAAATCTTGGGCCGCCTAGTGGATGGTGATGGTGTCCATCTGGGGGATATCAGTCACGTATTTTTCTGACTCATTGGCAGATTGGTGATGTGAGAAGTTTTCTCAAAATGTGATCATACTACCAGTGATTCATAAAGGATTTCTTTACAAAAACATGCCCCTTGCAAGAACTACTGCAGAGCAACACTAAATCTTCCCGGAACAAGGCACAATTAAAAACTTTTCGTGTCCTGAAGGAAGTGCTAACATCATCTCATCCTAGCGTTGTGTGAAGAGAATGCGTAGACCGAACTTCACACCAGTGCTAGCGGCTCTGAAAAAGATGTAGTTCTAGTATAAATTCAGGAAGGTATTGAAATGAAATGGTGAGAGCTTATCCTACCAGAGTACTCTCCAAGAACACGATGAACTACTCTACAACCAAGAAAGAGTGTCTTGTAGTAGTTTGGGTAATCAAAATGTTCTGGTCGTACTTCTTTCACAAACCATTCTCCATTGTGATTGATCACCATGCTCTATACTTGTTGAAAGGCCTGTTTGATATCTCAGGTCGACTGGTGACTTCAGGAATGCATTGTCACTGTGGTGTGTAAAAACGGAATTTAAAACATGGACACTAACTGCCTTTCAAAGCTTCCTGTGTCGTAACAAAGCAGCATGGATGAAATCTCATCACCTGGGATTCATGAAGTTATAAACAGGCGCCTGTCAAGCCATTAGACATTAGATGGGCCACTGTAAGGACTACTAGAGATGGGAGCGTCTGCCCCAAACTTCCTCCAGCGCATCTGGTACCAACTCCAACTGCAGCAACAACATTCCACCTAGTTGGAATCAACCTCTTAGGGAGATTCCCAAAGTTGACAAACAGGTATCGATGGACAACAATCTGCACTGACTACCTCACCCATCATGCTGTCACTAAAACTCTGCCAACTGTTGAAGCTCCAGAAACTGTAAAAGACGTCATTCTGATGTGATGCTCCGTGATTGTGGAAAGTTTTCTAGTAGAGACTAGTATCAGTGGTAATTTCACGTTGCAATATCACCCACAGATGAATGGTCTCTCTGAATGATTTAATAAGACAGTGTCAGATACGCTTTCACATAGCAACATCACTCACAGATGAATGGTCTCTCTGAATGATTTAATAAGACAATGGCAGATTTGCTCTTAATGTATGCTCAACAGGGAGTTTGGGACACAGTTATGCCTGTCACAGCATTCACATGCTACAAAGCGAAGCAAGATACTACCTGGTCATGAGGTCAAAGTGACGACGTTCCCATTTCAAAGAGATGATACTCAGGATGACTACATGAAACACCTCCTCATCACCAGGATGGAAGATGAAAAGCAGATGGCTTGGACGCTGGATCCCAAGAGTAGTTAACGTCAAGCACTGACTAGTCCAGAAGACTTGGTATGGATTTTTACACCTGTGCAGGAAGTGGGACTATCGAAAAAGTGATCAAAATGCTACTTTGGGCCGTCTGTATCCTTTGCTGCTTGTCGGATGTCACATATGAAGTTGAAGATTATGTCCCTCAAGATAAAAGTGCAGGGATGGCCATGTATTCTGTACGAAGCCTTATTACAGTCCTAGGTGCAGACTGATGATTGGAGAATTCTCATTCAAGGAAACTAAAGTCCCGCCTGGTCATCACAAAGCTGCAATGGGTTAACTTCGACACTCGTCACAGTTAAGAGGATGTCATAACATGACCAGAGTGCGAGGATCCACCAGCAGTGCCTTACATAGGGCCACAGGCAAGATCTAGATCCAGGGTGTTGCAGTCAGCTCTAATAAGAACTTCTGAAGCAGCAAGTCACTGTATCTCCAGGGGAGGGGGCAATGCGACAAGTGGTGCTACATTCAGTGTGGCGTAGTGGTTTGCGTCACTGGCTGGTCTGCCACAAGTCACCAGTTCAGACTCAACCACCAGCAATCATTTGTTACTAGTGACCCAGTGACACTTTGTACGGGTAGTTTTAAGTAAGTATCTACAGCTAGACAATTTGTGTATCATAGAGTATAATGTTTATGGCCCACTCTGTAGCGTTATGAATAAATTTCAGAGAAAAATGATAAATGAGTGAAAGTCATTACTTTCACATAAATCACGCGACGCAAACAGTGTACATCAGGAAAACTCTCTGAAGGCATGAATGTTGTGTGTTCCGTATTGAAGTGGAATTTGGATTGGCGTCTAATGATGGGAGCACATTATGATGTACGTAATAACCAAGGTAAATATTGTACGTAAATTGTATGTATGTGTGGTGTGTGTGTGTGTGTGTGTGTGTGTGTGTGTGTGTGTGTGTGTGTGTGTGAGAGAGAGAGAGAGAGAGAGAGAGAGAGAGAGAGAGAGAGAGAGAGAGAGAGATATTCAGTATGTATTGGAGGCAGGCCAAGGTGGCACAAATAAAAGAAAAAATAAGGAAAAACACACATGATGTACATGTTTAGCTCATGTTACAGCACACATCTTGTGACACTTAGCACACACAATGCTGAATTATTGAGACTCATTGCTGCAGTCCTTTGTTGTGGACTCTTTATGGCAGACTTCTTCAAAGTGCCACACGAAGAATTATGTCAGTTTCTATGTTTTATTCACGCAAGCAGGGAGCTGAAATTTGAGTCACCTGCTGTGCTGCTGAAAGAACACACTGTGTGTAAACGAAGCAAAACTGCAGAAGTAGTTTTTCGGAAAACATTGTACTTGTTGAGGAAAAAAACACAACTTATTTTGAACTCGCAAGTTTTTTCACTATGCAGTTGTTGCCAAACGACAGCAGAAAAACTATTGGTTAAAAATACTTGATTATTTCATATTGTAGATGTAGCACCACAGCCTGATGATGAGGTGCTACAATACTTCAAAGCAGAGTAACTCACTGCCCACTGATCAATGAATTTGCAGTGAATTAAAAGTGCATACTGTGATTGCTAATCTGAGGGATGCAGAAATTAGCAGTCTGAAACTGTTGTCATATTTTGAAATGTGTATCTCCAAATCACTGAGAGATGAATGCTCGTTTAAAATGTGCAGTGGGAAAAAAAACCCTGACACAGCCATGATTCTACCCCACAACCTTTCAGCACCCAGCTAGATGCTCTACCGTTAGACCAGCAGACTGTATGTGAGTCAAACTCGCTTGCTGCATTCTCAAGAAACTACTGTTCTCTTGGGGAGTTATGGCAATTGGTGGCATTGGTGTCACTTCTGCAACTTCACTTTAATTTGTCATAAGTCAGACAGTTTGCAAGAAATATTTATAAATTATATACAAAAACCTTCCTTGTATATCAATCTATCTATTAGCGAAAACCCAATCAAAAACCCTACAGCAGTTTCTCAAAGTTCTTATGTTTTTAATGTTTGTATAAACAGCAGCACCCTCTGTTCAAAAGTTCAATTCTGGTCTGTTCTGCCTGTTCATTGTACATTTGTACTCATAACAAACATGCTTTTAGTAGTAAGTGATGTACTTCACTGACAAGCCAGCTTTCAGATTTGTATTTGATTCTGGTTATGTTGTGACAATATTGCAGGTTGGGTAAAAGAAAATTTTCAAGATCATATGGCTTATCTGGTCCAAAAAATTAGAAAAGGTGGAAATTTACCAACACGAGGATATAAAAACTGCTCTGACACACTGGTTTAAAAGTCTTCTTGCTTTCATAGGAAAAATTAACTGTTATGCCTAGTACACTGCCTGACAAAAATGGGCTCCTAGAAGGGGAGGAGGAAATGAAATGAAACTTCACTGGTTGAGAGGGCATGTGCTGTATATCAGTGGTTACAAAACACAGTCAAATTTATAAGGAACTTGGCAGTATGAGCCCACTTATCAGTACAATGTTGCAACTCCTCTGGTCTGAATGCATGCACTGACTCATTTGGAAAGGGTTTCATAAAGCTGTTGTATCCTCTCACAGGGCAAGCTCTCCCACAACTGTTGCAACTGGTTCTTGATATCCTGTGACAGAGTTGAGGTGAGAGGTGGTCCCATGGAGGCAGATCTGAATAGTTTGCAGGCCATTGACATACATCAACATCACCCAGACAATACATACACACATATGACATGTGTGGATGAGCATTGTGCCATTGCTGCACGAGAGGTAACACATATGAACGCAGGACACCTGTGATGTACCACTGTGCCACCAAGCATTTCTTCAATTGCTACCAGCCCTGATCTGAAGGTATACATAATGGCTTCTCATACAATGACAGCAGGAGTAACACCGCTGTGCCTCTATAACACATTGGAAGAATGGGTTCTCTCCCAGGTCACTGACATACACACCAATAATGAATATCCAGGCTAGTACAGCTCTGCGATTCATTGCTGAACATAATTTGATGCCTTTCATTAGCAATCCACGCTTCCCAGTCATGGCACTATCCCAACGGCAGCATTTTGCCTGGCTTTAGTGACACCCTATGCACAGGACAGTTATATCCTAGTCCAGCTGTGCTGATTAATAGTAAGGGAAGAGAAAGAATGTTGCAGGGGGTACATTACTACTTCTTGGATGGCAAACACAGATATTAGCGGTTTACAGCATGCTTTGTGCAAAAAGTGGTGATCCTCTCTTGTCGTGGTCAGAGGTGATTGGCCAGAACTGTGATGAGTACAGCTGCCATCATGTACCTATGCAATCCGGTGCAGTGCCACTGACACATCTACATTCTTCAAAAATCTGGATGATGTACAATAGGACCAACAGACCAAATGGAGACCAACAATGAGACTCCTTTCAAACTCAGCCAGGTGCTGATACTGCTGTTTAACATAAGTATGGGTCATCTCCATGTCCTTCACAGTAACTCAACATCTGGCACTGTTGACACTCCTTATACAGGTCACCAGGTCTGCTAACAACACTACACACAAACACTAATGCACGATGTTGGCAGTTCTACCTATCAAAGAGGATTGCAACTCTCAACATTTACATAGCTGCAGATGGTGTGTTAGTGTAAGAAGTTTCATTCAAATCCAACCATGTTTTCTCAGTGCTTCAATTCGTTTTCTTTCTGGTAATGAATGGGGCAAAGACATCCTCTCCCCTATCACACATACACTAAATCTACATTCCAACAGGGTGTTACATTTAATTGGTGCAAGAAATGTAAGGAAGCTTTGTCTGTCTCAAGTCTTTTAAAACAAACCCTGTAGGAGGCAAACTAGTTGCATAAAAAAACAACACAACAGGAAAAAAAAATTTCACAGATCAAGAATGGTCCCTCAGTTGTGTATGTAGTAAGTAAGTATATCTCATTGACTCAAATTTTCAACTTATTTCATACTATTAATTGCCCTATTTGGTCAGAATTGTTGTTCTTTTTCTTTGCCTTTATCCCAGATCTACATGAGGTCTGCATAGTTATTGTCAGATTTGGCATTGTTTACATTAGGCAGTGGCCAGATGCCTTTCCTGTCACCACCCCTTTATCCTCCGGGACAGAAGTGTATCCAAACTGCCTGTGTTTAGTGTTATCCATGTAAAAGTGCATGAACACTTTCTAAATGTTTGGGAATTATGCAGCAGAGACAGCACATGGGTGCTCTCACCAATCTTTCACCCTTTGGGATGGAAGTTGTGTACTCCAACTGTCTGCATTTACTGTTATCCACATAAAAGTGCGTAAATATTTTCTAAATGTTTAGGAATCATGTAATTGAGACAGAACATCGGTACCAGCCCAGTATTCACCTAGTTGGATGTGAGAAGCCATCTAAACATCAGATCCAAGTTGGCTAACATACTGGTCCAAATTGTCAATCTGCAAAGCAGATTCTATCACTGGTCAGCCAGCCAGCCTGAATTCGAGAAGTAGCATGCTAACACGTGTGGCTGTACAGGCAGGTTCTATCCAGTTAGCATTCTACAACGCAATAGCACAATGGCTACAAAAATTGGGCACTGTTTTTTATGTGGGTTGGAACTTAAAAAGTGGCAACTATTTATTCACAACCGATACAAAAGAGTTGAATGTTTGCACCTGTTACTTTCCTTCAAAGTAGTCACCAGTGTTGTGTAGAACCCATTGCCAGCAATGTGGAAGGCGTAATATACCGTTAGCACAGCCTGTTCTGTGGATGGTGCGAATTTTACAAAAATCAGTGATTCAGTGACTGTAGCATGAAGGAAATTTTGCAGTGATCATGAATTACTTAAAGTAAATGATTCTCCAAGTGTTCCCCTTATCTGCAAATGGATCAAAATATTTGACTAGACCAGTTCAACACTGGCCAAATCGAAAGCCGGGCAACCATGGCCAATAAGAATGGGCAAATCTGTGGAGAGGGTAAATTAGTCTGTTCATGATGATCCTAACCTCTCAATTCGTAAGCGTGCAAATTCTTTAAATGTTCACGGATCATCACTGTACCAAATTCTCCAATAAGCCTTAAACTGTACCCTTGCAAAATCCAATTGTTGCAAGAGTTAAAGCCAGGATTCCACACATATGCTGTAATTTGTTAATGATGTGACTCAGTGCCCTTCATTTAACAACATCTTGTTTTCTGAAGAGGCTCATTTTCACCTGAACGGTCATGTCAATAAGCAAAATTGTCACTACTGGAATGCAACGAACCCTAAATAGAAGCTGAGAAACCCCTTCATTCACCAAAGTTACTTTATGGGCTGCCATGTTGGCTTGAGGAATAATTGGCCTCAACTTTTACAAGGACAAGAGCGGTGTGCAACTATAGTGAATTTGGAACATTATATGATGATTATGATAAATTACTTTTTTGTGCCTCAATTGCAAAACGTTCCTGGTTATAACAAAAGAACATGGTTTCAGCAAGACGGAGCCACAGCACACATGTCCAAAGTGTCTGTACCACAAGTTCGTGAAACTTTCCCTATCAAATTGATCTCCGGGTGGAGTGGCATAAATTGGCCCCAACTTCTCTGGAGCAACTGAAAGCAAATATCCGTAGCGAAGTGGCTCTTATCCTAGCATCTATAAGCCGAGGCGTCATGGAAAATTTTGTTCATTATTTAAATGTGTGGTGGACAGTATTTAAATGACATTATTTTTAAGAACTAAATTCCCAAACTGCATATTTCAATAATAAATGAAGATTTTGTCAATAGACTTCAACCTCTACTTTATTTTGACATATCAAATATAAACTTTCTTTTGAGACACTGTACAAACCACCAAGCGCTGATTTCAGAGTCATGTCACATTTACTGCTATCTTTCAAGACCAATATACACAGTGATTGGCAACTTTAACTGCCACAGCAGTACACAGGGACATACTACACTAATGGGCTAAGTCTTACACATGATCTGAAGCAACCTGCACCATTTAACTGTGATATACATATATGTGGCTATAATCCAGAACTGATATTTAACAGTGGTCACATGTTTCAGCAGTGCATCAGAGCAGTCTGCCATCCTATTCCAGACATACCATATAGACCAATCATGTGTCAAATATATACAGCAGTTAGACCACAGAGAGTTCCATTCTACAGTAGACTTGTTGGAAGCTACAGTTTCCAGCCTCAATATCTGAATCATATGATGCATTCATCGATATACAGAGATGCTCTAGACTGTCGATGCCTCAAGGCTGTTGGACCTTATATATCCCTGTTCGTACTTCTGACTTGCTGTTCAGTTAACAGAATACAGGATTCTACTTGAAAAAGTTCCATTTTGTAATACAATAGTGGATGCTGTGAAAAAAACTTGCCATGTCACTGACAGTGCAGAAAAGGGATACTTGGATAAAACCACAGAAGAACTGGAGTGAACTAGGAGAAGCAAAAATGTATGGAGTTTAATAAGACAACTCCATAACAATCCAACCAGGTCTAAAAAAATTACATCATCACTGCAGACCAAAATTAAACATTATGTTAAAGTACCTGAAATGTGAGGGTCAGGGGGAATGGGATAGTCTTACCAACCAATTTCAGACTTCAGAACTCTATAAGATTAACAAGTAAAGTAAAGATAGAAAGGCGGTCAGCTTAGATGGTAATCAAATGGAAGAAATGAAGAACTATAGCCCATCAGTAAGAGAATGAGTCAACAATTCTTCAACAGTTCGATGGGAAGCTACCAAATAATGAAGATACAGCAAAAGAGTAGAGAGAGAAATCATTTAAATCAGGCAATCTGCCACAAGAAGACTATGCCAGGTAGACTTTTAAGCAAACTCTACAAACTGGCAGACCACATTATTCTGAATAGAATTCTACCTATATTTGACCCTCTATTTATACATACGAAGCAGAGTATTGGGCCAGAAAAATCCATACAGAACAGCTCTTGAACCTTACTCAGTTCACAGAGGATGCATCTGAAAACATATCACTTTATTGGTGTGGCTTTCATGAATCTTAAAGTAGCATATTCCTCTGACAACTATCCATTACTACATTTCAAACTGTACAACCTACTCGAAAACCTACATCTCAGTGAATTCATAAGCACTCTTCTGCAAAATTGTAGAATTTTATTGACTTCTATGCCCAAGAAAAGTCTACCTCACAGAAGTATACTAGCTCCATTTCTCTGAACCATCTATGCCACAACCAGCTGCTGACTTCTAATGTAGATGGCTAAACAAAGCAAAAGCTATGACACTGTGGATACAAATCTGACAACTGTTCCAGAACTCTACTCTTCTACGATAAAGTTTATGTTTTACAACCTGCGTCCTGGGGTCGTGTTGTGAACAGGTCTAGTGTAGAGTTAGACTGAGTGGTCCAGTGCATCCCTGGAGGCGACAAAGATTCAGCAGTGTCTGTAAGAACATTTATCATGCAGAGTGTACAAAGGTGTAAGTGTCTTTCGAGCTGTCGTGGGGGAGCAAGTACATGTCCCGTGAAGGAATGCCGACACATTATCAGTGTGACATTAAGTCACCACCTTAGGTCAGTGCTACAGCTGTATGTTGTGCTGGTGCCAGTGGTGGGGTCAGGAAGGTGCTGCCTACCCAGACATTCTGCGGTGACCCAGTACGGCTCCCAACTCTGTTCTCTCGAAGATAGCCTGTCGCGTGCTCAGGAGCAGACTGCTGAATACTGAAGTCACTGACGACAGTGTCACTAAAGCAGAGTTATTAAACACGATTTTCCGAAACTCCTTCACCGAAGGAGACGAAGTAAATATTCCTGAATTCCGATGAAGAACAACTGCCAAGATGAGAAACATAGAAACAGATATCCTCTGTGTCACAAAGCAGCTTAAATCACTTAATAAAGGCAGGGCTCCTGGTCTAGATTGAATACCAGTCAGGTTCCTCTCAGAGTATGCTGATAAAATAGCTCCATATTTAGGAATTATATACAACCGCTCACTCACAGAAAGATCAGTACCTAAAGACTGGAAAATTGCTCAAGTCACACCTATACCCAAAAAGAGAAGTACGAGTAATGGACTGAATTACAGACCCATATCACTAACATCGACTTGCAGTAGGGTTTTGGAACATATACTGCATTCGAACATTATGAAGTACCTCGAAGAAAATGATTTCTTGACACGTAGTCAGCACGGATTCAGAAAACTTCGCTCTTGTGATACACAACTAGCTCTTTATACTCATGAAGTAATGAGTGCTATCGACAGGGGATGTCAAATTGATTCCATATTTTTAGATTTCCAGAAGGCTTTCGACACCATTCCTCACAAGCGTCTTCTAACCAAACTGCATACCTATGGAATATCGCCTCAGTTGTGCGACTGGATTCAGGATTTCCTGCCAGAAAGGTCACAGTTCATAGTAATAGACAGAAAGTCATCGAGTAAAACAGAAATAATATTTGGCGTTCCCCAAGGAAGTGGTCTAGGCCCTCTATTGTTCCTGATCTATATTAATGGCATAGGAGACAATCTCAGTAGCCATATTAGATTGTTTGCAAATGATGCTGTCATTTACCATTTTGTAAAGTCATCAGATGACCAAAACAAATTGCAAAATGATTTATGTAAGATATCTGTATGGTGCAAAAAGTGGCAATCGACCCTGAATAAAGAGAAGAGTGAAGTTATTCACATGAGTACTAAAAGAAATCTGCTAAATTTCAATTACGCGATAAGTCACACAAAGCTGAAGGCTGAAAATTCAACTAAATATGTAGGGATTACAATTACAAATACTCTAAATTGGAACAATCACATAGATAATGTTGTGGGTAGAGCAAACCACAGACTGCGATTCAGTGGCAGAACACTTAGACGGTGCAACAGGTCTACTAAAGAGACTGCTTACACCACACTTGTCCACCCTATTCTGGAGTATAACTGTGCGGTGTGGAATCCGCATCAGACGGGACTGATGGACGACATCAAAAAAGTACAAAGAAGGGCAACTCATTTTGTATTATTGCGAAGTAGGGGAGATAGTGTCACAGACATGATACGTGACTTGGAGTGGTACTCATTAAAACAAAGGTGTTTTTCATTGTGACGGGATCTTCTTGTGAAATTTCAATCACCAGTTTTCTCCTCCGATTGCGAAAACATTCTGTTTTGCATCCACCTACATAAGGAGGAATGATGACGATAAAATAAGAGAAATCAGGGCTTGCATAGAAAAGTTTAAGTGCTCATTTTTCTTGCACGCCGTTAGAGAGTGTAACATAGAGAGACAAGTTGAAGGTGGTTCATTGAACCCTCTGCCAGGCGCTTTATTGTGAATAGCAGAGTAATCACATAGATGTAGATGTGAAGATGCGTCGCTATGTGGTATAGATTCCTACAAACTGATGCATTGTTCCTTGTAGGTATATGGTGCTGGGTAACCAGTGTTGCTGCTAAAGAAGCCTTCATGTTAAATAAAGCTATAAACCGTAGTAGCAAAGCCTTCACTGCTTTGCGAGTGACCCACTTTTTCTTGTAATGCTGCTGCATCAACAGTTTGCTTGTGGCTCTGGTCCTCACAAGACCTTTCGATATCTTCCTCATTTAATACCACTAAAGAGGCAATCATTAAGCTCTTCAATAGATTAACCATGACCATGTTGAAGTTATCCAGGCTTACAAGAATAATAAATACCTCATTAATATTACTTATGTGCACAGCACTACTATGTATGAAGCAATGCATTCTATTTAATCTGTCATTTTTTTAGTTGTTTGACCACATATAATGCTTCCTATCAACAGAAACCCAAACTGCCCCGTAGCTGCCAGTATTTTATCGTGAGAACCAATCTTTGGCATAAGTGTCTGCAGCTTAGTCAGAAACACCTCCAAGGGGCGTGCACCTTGGGACATTGCCCTACTTGCTCCCAATGAAAACACAGAGTCCCACTGCATACTGTGAAAGATCGATTTTGGGATGTGTTTACTCAGAAATCTAGTCCAAGAATTGCTAATATCTTTCACCTATGTATAGTAACTTCTGGAAGTCCTCAATTTCAATACTGATAGTGTAAAACATCATACCCAACGACTCTACATTACTATTACCCACTTGAGGCAACTTATAACATGGGGGATGCAGTCCCTCCCGCCTTTGAGGAATATGGGGGACCCAGTCACCTTCTGCTTTCAAGGTCCAGACTGATGACTTACATGTGCACACCTATGTCCACCAAAGAATTGTTCTTTGCCTTTTACACAGCATGACAAGCAGCATTCCACTGGTGCATCTTTTTGTGCAATGTTACTTCCTATTGAAAATGCCTTCCAATGGGCGAAGCACTCCCCGTTCCATTTAGCAGCTGCTTCCATTGCCATTACTTTCCCTTCCTATACTTTCCAAAACCCTTTTTTTGGTGTCCAGTTTAGCCACGCTTATAGTAGTCATATCGCTAACACTGCTTCTGAACATGACCTTTCCATCTGCATCTATAATATTTTACTTCTGCAGAAAAACCACAGCCATCTGTACCTGTCCCAGTCACAATGTCGACCTGCTCTAACTGTGTTGCACCCAGGATTTTCCATCCTTACCCTATGTGACATCTTTGCAGAGATACCATGTTCAAAAACAACCAAAGCCCAATTCTCAGCTTCCTGCAGCAAGAATCTATCAGCTGCTGCATTTTCTGTCAGCTGGTACGTCTGAAGTCTCTTACGGTTTAACAAATGACACCTTAAGGGTGCTACCAATGTCTCTGTAAATTGACACCACATAGAACAAATACACTCCAAATATCTTCAACAAAGAAAAAGTTCACTCATCACAATACATTGCACTGGTACTGTTATGACAGCACTGTACTTGTCGCTTCACTCACAGCGATGCCTTGAAGTGACAGCCAATTCTCACAATGACGTTGTGGCCCATGTGCTTGGGTCATGTTGTGGCCAGGAGGTCGAGTGTGGAGGGAGGGTGAGTGGTCCAGCGCACACTCAGAGGTGTCAGTGATACAGCAGTCTTTGTCACAACATTTATTTATTCTTTAGAGTGTACACAGGTGTAAGTATCTTCAGAGCTGCAGTCGGCAGCTGAGCACAAGCACACATGCCATGAAGTAGTTCTGACACCTCTTCATGAGAAGTGACATCACTGGCAAAGACCAGTGCCAGCTGCATGCTGTGCTGGCAGCAATAGTGGGAGGAGGAAGGTGCTGATCACCCAGAACTTCAGCAGTGATCTAGTACGATTCCCACCTCAGAGCTCTCAAAGACAGCCTGGAGACTGTCATCTGAGGTCCTGGCTATCAATTGTTGTTAAGATTAGGCCGCAGTCAACCGTCACGGATTGACCCAGGCTGCAGCAGCTGCTCGCAGGTCAGCCAGGAAGCTCCAAGAAAGCACCTCTCCCAACCAGTGCGAAGATTGCAGCTTGCAGATAATCTGCGATGACCAGCATGGGAGGAGGGCTGGCCGCACAACAGCCTTGCCATCCATAATGACTCAGTAAGCATGGCGCACCATGGCTGTGGTATTCATCACACTGTATTCCTCTCGATGTTGAAGTCGGTAAGTAAGCAGCATGCATCCGCTCACTGGTTATAGTGCCACAGACAGAATGTGTTCCTGAGCTCTGAAAACCTCTCTATTTAAAGGACTGAGTCCAAGTCTATGTTGTGGTGGTTCCAAGTGTATGAATGCATTTGTCCTCATTCATCAGACCTATCAGCACCCCTTGCCTTGCTGTGGTAATTCAAGAAAAATTCTGGGTCACTGAACTCGGTTCTTTTCTGTCTATGGGTGATTTTGTAGAGGTGCTCAGACAGTGAAATTACCTAGTGTTACCTCAAAGTACCTTTTTAAGTAGTACAGCAGCACTTGCATTTCTGTCTGCCTGTTTTGTGGTCTGCTGCACTGGCATTATGCTTTGTTGACTTACTGAGTAGTATATCAGCTCAGCGCTAACCTACTCTGTTCCAAACTCGAGCAGTAGAAAATTAACAACATTTTAAGACTGGACAGCAACATTATTTCGCTGTGCCATCATTCATTCCATCTATGAAACAGAAGCTCACAATGACCTACATACAGTAAGATCAAATAATGTAAGTGAAAAGATAAAAAATTCTACTCACCAAGCAGTGGCAAAAGAACACACATATAAAAGGTATTACAAATGCAAGCTATAGGAGCCAGTGTGGCTGCCCCATCATGCTGCAACCAGATGCACAGCTGTATGTCCAAGGGAACACCTTCCAGCAGGCCGGGTAGAGTTTCTTGCAAAAAGGGAAGGTAATTTGCCCCGGTAAGTAAATGTTGTTGCTGTTGTGGTCTTCAGTCCTGAGACTGGTTTGATGCAGCTCTCCATGCTACTCTATCCTGTGCAAGCTTCTTCATCTCCCAGTAATTACTGCAACCTACATCCATCTGAATCTGCTTAGTGTATTCATCTCTAGGTCTCCCTCTCAATTTTTACCCTCACGCTGCCCTCCAACACTAAATTTGTGATCCCTTGATGCCTCAGACCATGTCCTACCAACCGGTCCCTTCTTCTTGTCAAGTTGTGCCACAAACTCCTCTTCTCCCCAATTCTATTCAATACCTCCTCATTAGTTATGTGCTCTACCCATCTAATCTTCAGCATTCTTCTGTAGCACCACATTCCGAAAGCTTCTACTCTCTTCTTGTCCAAACTATTTATCGTCCATGTTTCACTTCCATACATGGCTACACTCCATACAAATACTTTCAGAAATGACTTCCTGACACTTGAACCTATACTCGATGTTAACAAATTTCTCTTCTTCAGAAACGCTTTCCTTGCCATTGCCAGTCTACATTTTATATCCTCTCTACTTCGACCATCATCAGTTATTTTGCTCCCCAAATAGCAAAACTCCTTCACTACTTTAAGTATCTCATTTCCAAATCTAATACACTCAGTATCACCCGACTTAATTCGACTACATTCCATTATCCTCATTTTGCTTTTATTGATGTTCATCTTATAGCCTCCTTCCAAGACACTGTCCATTTCATTCAACTACTCTTCCAAGTCCTTTGCTGTCTCTGAGAGAATTACAATGTCATTGGCGAACCTCAAAGTTTTTATTTCTTCTCCATGGATTTTAATACCTACTCCGAATTTCTCTTTTGTTTCCTTTACTGCTTGCTCAACATACAGATCGAATAACATCGGGGAGAGGCTACAACCCTGTCTCACTCCCTTCCCAACCGCTGCTTCCCTTTCATGCCCCTCGACTCTTATAACTGCCATCTGGTTTCTGTAAAAATTGTAAATAGTCTTTCGCTCACTGTATTTTACCCCTGCCACCTTTAGAATTTGAAAGAGAGTATTCCAATCAACATTCTCAAAAGCTTTCTCTAAGTCTACAAATGATAGAAACATAGGTTTGCCTTTCCTCAACCTTTCTTCTAAGATAAGTCGTAAGGTCAGTATTGCCTCACATGTTCCAATATTTCTACGAAATCCAAACTGATCTTCCCTGAGGTCAGCTTCTACCAGTTTTTACATTCGTCTGTAAAGAATTTGCGTTAGTATTTTGCAGCCGTGACTTATTAAACTGATAGTTCGATGATTTTCACATCTGTCAACACCTGCTTTCTTTGGGATTGGAATTATTATATTCTTCTTGAAGTCTGAGGGTATTTCGCCTGTTTCATACTTCTTGCTCACCAGAAGGTAGAGTTTTGTCATGACTGGCTCTCCTAAGGCCATCAGTAGTTCTAATGGAATGTTGTCTACTCCTGGGGCCTTGTTTCGACTCAGGTCTTTCAGTGCACTGTCAAACTCTTCACGCAGTATTGTATCTCCCATTTCATCTTCATCTACTTCCTCTCCCATTTCCATAATATTGTCCTCAAGTACATAGCCCTTGTATAGACCCTCTATATACTCCTTCCACCTTTCTGCTTTCCCTTCTTTGCTTAGAACTGGGTTTTCATCTGAGCTCTTGATATTCATACAAATGGTTCTCTATTCTCCAAAGGTCTCTTTAATTTTCCTGTAGGCAATATCTATCTTACCCCTAGTGAGATAAGCCTCTACATCCTTACATTTGTCCTCTAGCTATCCCTGCTTAGCCATTTTGCACTTCCTGTTGATCTCGTTTTTGAGACGTTTGTATTCCTTTTTCCCTACTTCATTTACTGCATTTTTATATTTTCTCCATTCATTAATTAAATTCAATATTTCTTCTGTTACCCAAGGATTTCTACTAGCCTTCGTCTTTTTACCTACTTGATACTCTGCTGCCTTCACGACTTCATCCCTTGGGCGAAAATCGTTCCTGGTGTCCATGGATGTATGTGACGTGAGGATTTCCCCTTGCCCAGTAATGAACATTTCAAGTGTTGTAAAGGCCATCCTGATAGAAAGTACACTCGGTAAACAACACAATGGTGGGGAAGTCAGGGTCTCATGCAACAAGTCACAGTAACCACCAGCAAGACCCTAGCCTGTGTTCTTAGTCCGCCACAGTGTCTACATCTCGGACAGGGTGGAGAGTAAATAGATGCTGGCCATCATCCCTCAATACCTCCCAGACTAACCAATGAGTGACCTGCATGTTGTATCCAACCACGCAGGTACTTGGCATACTTGTCTCTTCAAATGCAGCATCTTGTGTTCGAAGTCTTCCAGCATCACCATGATATCCCGCTAATAAGCCTGTTTTGCCAAGTCACTGGTGAATTGCTGTAAACATTTGCCAGTGTGGGTGGCGTCTTGCTGGGTACCATTCCTCATACAACCGTCAAGCTTCATGTGCATTAGCATCGGCTAGTCCATGAACAAAAACTATATCTTGTTGTTCCCCAAACGAATACTGTGCCGCCATGCTTAGTGTATGACTAAATCGCTGGAGACGTGTGTGTGGTCCGAAGCAAAGCTTACATGTGAATGCCTTTAACGTGGGGTGGAGACAAACAGCAAGACCTATTTGACACATGTGCGTATCACATTGGGGCAGTGACGGGGCAAGGTATGTTTGTAAGTGTGAACCGACAACCACAGCACTGCACGTCAACCAACAAATGGCAACAGGGCAATCCCACAGCCAATCTGAGTGCTTGGTGCCAAGTTTCAGTAGTTTAAAAATGGTGTGTTGTTGGCCTTCACAACACTATTAATTTGGATCCTACTGGCAGCAGCTATTCAGTGTTAGAATTTTTTGACAAATTTTCTCCACCCTGTATATTCCAAAACTAAAGCAAAAAACCACTATTTCCCCGACTTGTGTCTAATTCATGATGCAATCATACAAACTGTCAACAGATGTCCGTACAATCACGTTCTGCAGGGAAGATTGCTTTCTGGTCAATGGACATCCATGCCAACGATGACATCGGGACACCCACCACACAGCGTAATGTTGCTGGATAGTTCCACATCCAAAACTGCTGTGTACACAGTCACAGACAGTGCAGTATGGCACAGAGAAAACACCCATCAGACCATCTGTGGTGAAGGGCCATAGGAAGAATGGAAGCAGGATGGTCGCAAACTGATGTGGCCCGATGGCCTAATGTGAATCATTCTGTTGTTTCACAGATGGAAAGACAGTTTACAGAGACTGAAACTGTATTCTGAAGACCAGGGCAGGGCCAATCACATGTGATATTAGAAAGAAAGGACCATTATTTGACTGTAAGGGCACAACGGTACCACCTTAGTACTGCACAACAACTGGGATCTGACCTCGCAGCATCCACTGTATGTCTTGTATTGCAGCAAATGGTGCACAGGAGACATCAACAGAGTGGCCTTTATTGTGAGAGACGTTCTGTGTATGTACTTCTGACACAGATTCACAGAAGGGAACGTATAGGGTGGAGTTGTCAACATGTCACCTGAATGGTCGAACAGTGAACCAATGTTCTTTTCACAAATGGGTCCCAATTTCGTCTGGAGTGTGTTTATGAATGGATTCGCATCTGGAGGGAACATGAAACATGATTTTGGGATCCAAAGATTGTGGAAAGAGACCGATATTGAACAGAATCCCTTATGTTGTGGGCAGGGATTATATTGACCATTCTAACATCTCTTCATGAAATTTTACAGGTAAATTGGCAAGGTTTAACTGCTGTCAGGTATCGTAATGAGATCTTGGTACCTTGTGCAGTTGTTGCGAGGTGCTGTGGGCCCAGACTTCATACTGATGGATGATAATGATCAACCTCATAGAGCGTGGGTGGTTGATGTTTTCTTGGAAATGAAAGATATTTCACATATGGCGTGGCCCGCTTGCTCTTTCAACTTGAATCCCATAGAATATGTAAGGCATGCATTAGGGAGACAGGCTGCATGACGTCAGCATCCACCAACCACTCTCCAAGATCTGCGAGAAGCTTTGCACGAAGAATGGGCGTTATTGCCTCAACATGAGATTGATGAAATCGTTTACAGCATGCCCCATTGTTTCAGGCCTGTACTGGTTGGTTTGGTGGAGGGGACCAAACAATGAGGTCATCGGTCCCATCTGATTAGGGAAAGAGGAGAAGGAAGTCAGCTGCACCCTTTCAAAGGAACCATCCTGGTATTTGCCTGAAGCAATTTAGGGAACTCATGGAAACCCTAAATCAGGATGGCCGGAAACAGGTTTGAACAATCGTCCTCCCGACTGTAAGTCCAGTGTGCTAACCGCTGCACCACCTTGCTCAATCTGTGCTGCTGCCGGAGGTGGTCACACCTCAGACTGAACACAATTGTCATAACGTTGTAAAAAGTGAAGAACATATTTGCCTACCATTACAGATGTTGCAGTTGTTTATGTTATGTATTCTTTATATTGTTTCTACCTTCTATCAACTGTTTATATCATTTTATTGCAAAATAACACAACCTTGCAAAATTTCCATTTGTTGTTTTAATTTTGGACACAACTGTATCAGAGAGAAATAGAGAGGAAGGGAGGGAAGACTTTATGACAAGATAATAGGACCAGTCAAAAATGGAGAAACAAATCAGTTGTAACTTTATGGAGATTTTAACCCACTCTCCCTGAATGTTGGTCCCAATTACTAAATAATGCACCTAAATGCTCAACCATTGTAAAACTATTGTAATACCCTTCATCCCAGACAGATGTTGACACATTCACACATCTCCAGCAATCTTATAGAGAAGACTGCCTACAACATGAGTTCATTAGTGATTTATATCTATCTCTACTGTATCCTAAAAGACTGGGAGGCTATAAAATAGCAGAAACCAAAATATTATGTAATAACATGCAAACAGTTTACCTGAAGAGCTGCCATGTTTTTCAGCAGTAGTCGTTTCTCCTGGAGCGGGTATGTTCTTCGACACTTCAGAAACACTAAATAAATGATATAAAAAAATTAAATTATTCAGAAATCAAATATATGTACATGAGCAATGATAGTTAAAATTTCAACACTGTAAATAGATTAGCTGCAACAGCGATGCACGACATGCACGCGCACAGACATACACACACTATGAGAGGGTGAGTGGGGATGGAAGACTGCAAAAGCTGTAAGTGGAATAATTGTGAGGTTAACTGTTCCTTAGACAAAATGCAGATCAACTGTTACTTTCAAACTGACAGTAATTTAGTTTTTTCATATTTAGTTTACTGCTTGAAAACACTCAACTCGGCAATGAAATTATTAGAAGGGAATGCTAATAAAATAGATCTATGGAAATAACAAAGTTTACTGTAAAGACTGTACACACCAACAGAATGGAATAGCAACAGTCCTACATGTCAGGTACTGTATCAATCCAAATGGCACGGGAATTGTATCTTTCGTAGATATTCCACAAATTTGACTCAAAGAAAAGCCTATAATTAAATATTCATATATTGCATAACAATTCTATAAGTGACAATATTGTTAGAAATTATGCAAATATTATTCTCTAGATGGCAGCTAAATGCAGTTATGCAACAAGCTTATAGATATTAGTAGTGGTAGCAGCAGCAGCAGCAGCAGCAGCAGCAGTAGTAGTAGTATTCATCTGTAGATCACTTTTACAAGGATACACATTTAAAGGTCTAGTTTGTCAAAAGGTGGGGCATTATCATACATAAAAGATGACTGTTTCCATGGAAAATTTCAATGCACCAAACTATAACAGTGACACGTCATTTGGTTTTTGAGCAGCAGAAGTAAGAAGCCTATTGAAATTCATATCAGAATAAAGTCTCATTATGGTATTGTTTGTTACAGAATAACTCTCCAAAATGATGCAGAAAATTTGTAAACACACTGCTCAAAAGAATTGGGGGACATGATTTTGGGCACCTGCTACACTTCATCAAGCAACCATTGAGAACTGGGCATGTTACCAGTTTATACCTTACCTTATCTTTCACAAATTAAGAACACAACAAAACATCATTACATCCTCAATCACTTGCATAAAAAGAATTGATACGTGTGACAGGTGGCAAAGGAAAGATAGAAACAATCATTCACCCTATCATCCTGGGCACTTTTCATTGCAGTATGAGAGCCTCAGTAACGTGTCTGGCCTCCATGAGCTTCTATCACTGTCGGACACCTACGTGGTATGCGCTGAAAGTTTATGGAGGGCACCCTGTGGCATCTAATCCCATTTTTCAATGAGAGACCATGTGAGTTCCAGGAGAGGCTATGAACACATCTGTCAGGCATGTACCACATAATCACAATGGGGTTAGGTTCAGACTCATCGCTGGCTATTACATTACACCTATGTCCAGGCTTCATAAGACAACCTTGTTGATGCCTGCCACATGGGCCCTAGCGATGAAAGGAATTTGGGGTCACGACTGTATGCAACAGCAACCACATTTTCCAACACGATCTGTTCAAAGCACTGTCTGGCAGTAGGGTGACCATTGACAAAGGTAAGATTCGTATGGCTGTCAACACTGAAGCTTCCTCATATCATCACAGAACTTTGGCCAAACTGGTCGATTTAACGAGCAACATTTGGCAGGTACTGCTCACCATGGACCTCTGCAAACGAATGAGGTCATTACCTTGCCTCAGAGGATATGTGGACTTGTCTGTGAATAACACATTTTACCAGTGTCGAAGTTGTCTGCTGACATGGAAACAGCAGAACTGAAGGCAAGCTACAAGATGATGTCATGTCAAGCAGGGTACTCAAACAGGATGTCTGGATCATGAGGTCCTTTCTCGTAACCTGTTCATTACAGTCTGATTGGACACAGCAGCTCTAGTGGCTCTTCTGAGATCGTCTTGTGGTGCTCTAGTGGTGTCCATATGATGCCACAATGCAGGAATGGCCAGATATCAGTCTTCATGTGGGGTTGTAATGCGTCGGTGACATTGTCCAACTCACCTCTGCATACTGACCTGTAGCATGTCCGCAATCTATGTATGATACATAATTGGATAGCCTGCACTATTAAGACGGCCCTAGCACAGGTGGGGCTTGTAGATACCCCTCTGATCTTATGAATGTATCACAGGGACCATTCAACATCCAGCCATCAAGTATAAATCAGTCAATGGTTCTGAATTCAAGCAGAGGCCCATGGGTACCTGACTCTGTTACATGGCAGTTCTAAGCTGCAGGTCCTTGACTGTGGTTCTGGCTGCAGACTTGGTCTTGTGTGGATGTTGCAATTTGGCCAGTGATAAATCCAGTGTTCTAGGATGACTTGGCAAATATATCTTTAGCGTATGAAGTGCTTAATGAGCTTGTGATTGTGCTGTTAGTAATACATTCTTTAACTGTTGTTACTAACTACTATTTCTTCAAGTAGAAGCAGTTCACAATAATTTGCAACAATGAACTTCGAACATTATATGTGAAGCAGTAACCAGCAAAAATGGACAACATAGTGGCGACGATTTTGAAACAGCTGGCTGCAGTGGAAATAAAACATGAGCGTCAAATACAAGCATTACAATTGCAAAAAACTCTTCACCATTTGTTACAGTGTTACCTTCACTGAACAAGGACATCAATGAGTGGAGCTGTATACTCAGAGACAGTCGCTGAAGTTCAATGCTTGCAGAAGGCACTTTTAGATGTTACTTGCTACTGCTCACAAGCCTTTAGAGACATAGTTAGTTTTTACTGTGGAATACAGTATCATGTCAAGAATGTTTAGTGAACAAAGATGGAAACTCTGCAGGAAAGTCAGATTGTACATAAGATCAAAATGGAATGGAATCAAGTTAAAGGTTCTCCACAAGAACTGTCGATAGAGTTACTAATAGGTCAGTGTAACGTGACCCATCGAGTGGGTACTGGCACCTTCGATTCACTGTTTAACTGTAACACATAATTATCTATCACTTGAATCACCTCACTTAATGGGGTAGTCCTCTTTGAAAATTTCAAAAATGGATTACTTTTTTTGCTTAAAATGTTCTCTGGGATGTCTACTTTATTGTGGTGTTCATCCCAAATTTGCACAAACTCTGTTACCGAGTTACAAGAGGCTTGTTGAAAAGTGTCTGAAAACCATTCACAATGGGGAAAAAAATACACTGAAGAGCCAAAGAAACTGGTACACGTCTAATATCATGTAGGGTCTCCACAAGCATGCAGAAGTGCCGCAATACGACATGGCATAGGCTCAACTTGTGTCTGAAGTAGTGCTGGAAGGAACTGACACTATGAATCTTGCATGCTGCCCATAAAGCCGTTAAAGTATATAGTAATTCTGGGCATGCGGTATGTCACATTGTCCGGCTGGAATTGCTCAAGTTGTCGGAATGCACAATGGACATGAATGGATATAAGTGATCAGACAGGATGCTTACGTACGTGCCACCTGTCAAAGTCATACCTAGGCATATCAAGGGTCCCATATCACTCAAACTGTACACTTCTCACACAGTTACAGAGCCTCCACCAGCTTTAACAGTGCCTTGCTAAGATGTGAGGTCCATGGATTCATGAGGTTCTCCCCATATCCGTACACGTCCATCTGCTCGATACAATTTGAAACGAGACTTATCTGACCAGGCAACATGTTTCCAGTCATCAACAGTTTAATGTCAGTGTTGACGGTCCCAGGTGAGGTGTAAAGCTTTGTGTCATGCAGTCGGCTCCAAAAGCCCATACTGATGTTGTTTCGTTGAATGGTTCACACGCTGACACTTGTTGATGGCCCAGCACTGAACTCTGCATCAATTTGCAGATGGGTTGCAAATCTGTCACGTTGAGCGATTCTCTTCAGTCATCGTTAGCCACTTTCTTGCAGAGTCTTTTTCTGGCTGTAGCGATTTTGGAGATCTGATGTATTACTGGGTTCTTGATATTCACGGCACACTAGTGAAATGGTTGTGTGGGAAAATCCCCACTTCATTGCTACCTCGGAGATGGTGCGTCCTGTCGCTTGTGCACCGACCATAACACCACATTCAAACTCACTTAAACCTTGACAACCTGTCATTGTAGCAGCAGTAACTGATCTAACAACTGTAGCAGACACTTGTTGTCTTACATAGGCATTGCCAACCACAGTGCTGTATTCTTCCTGTTTACATATCTCTGTATTTGAATACGCATGCCTACACCAGTTTCTTTGGGCTTCAGTGTAGGTGACATTGTGGACAATATGGCAGCTTGTAATATCAACAAAGGCCTAACAGGCATTATGAACTTTAAGAAAGTGCTTAACTTGAGATTGCACCAGCCTGTTACAATTTCTGCACAAAAGTGAACGAAAAGAGTATCGAACTAGCAGAGCAGCAGATGATAGAAGATGCCTGAGAAGCCCACTTAATCACCATGGCCGTGAAGAAGCTGGAGGAGGACTTCCTGTTAGATGTGGAAGGATTGCTGTAAGGTACAGGGATCACTGATTCGAGCTATGTTCCACTACACTACAAAAAAGTAACCCAAAACTTTGAACACTTTTTCTTAGAACAGTATTTTTCGAACTCATGGAAAAGGTAACCTCATAACAGTTCGTGTAATTTTAATTGTAATTTGAAGCCAGCACTCTAAATTGAATTTGCTATCAGCATGAATAGTTGTTTCGCAATATCTTCAAAAGTCTATTTTTGTTGAACGCTTCTGTCTCAACTTTCTGGATGGAATAAATGACTTTTTTTTTCAACATGTCACCATTTTGTTAGATCTTTTTATTTTTCTATTGGAATATTTATGCAGATAGAAAATACATTGAAAATGATTAACATGAAATTATTTTTTTTACATTCCTGCTGATGACCAACGTTCTGGTTGCAATGGGTCCTTCCACCTAGGGCAGTGGTTACAGGGAGCATCTGATTTCGGCACAAAAGTGATTTCTTAAAGACAGAAGTGTCAGGAATAAAACTATATCATCACATTTAGTATTACTTTTTATTTAACTTGGAAAAAATTACGAAATCACCTAATTTTCATGCATTTAAAAGAAACCCAGCAGCAGATCAACACAGACTTACAATTCATACAGAAGATTAGTAAGAGAAATAACATACTCAAGTGTCAATCAAAGAAAATTTAGAAAATATTTTTGAGTTAGACATGTTCAAATCATTTAAGTTTTCTGTTCAAGAGTCAGTGAATGCATTGCAAGATTCACATGTGCCCACCGAGTCCCACATTTTGCACATACCTGAAAGACCAGAGCTTAACAGGCTACATGAGCAGAATTTAATACTGCCCGTTACATGAAGCTAATTGTCAGGTCTCACAGGTCGTGTAGCAACTAAAGTTTCGAATTACCAGATCACTGTAACCTCTTTCTCAATATCATACCCACAAGAGTTGTTCTCTCGTTTTAACAGTGGTAAATGTTTCTCAAACACAGGTCTATGGAATGCTTATCTACAGTTACATTTAGATGCAGAATCTCAAAAGTTTCTAGCTCTGACAACTCTGTTTTCTAGAAATATCCAGATCTACCCTTCAGTAGAACTAGCATTCAGACACTTCAACAAAGATTTCTAGAACAATTAATCAGTGAATTCCATCGTGATGTAACTAAGTGGACAATATTTTCATAGCAAAAAATTATGCAATAACATATGAGAACATGAAAAATATTTTTCAAGTGTAACCTAAAAATGGGCCAGTTCTTCCATAATTAATCCAGTATCTATGGGTTTTTACAAAGATGGACTACATCCCATGTGGCAGCATGTAAGTGCAAGCAATAGACAAGATGCTGTATCCCAACAATTTTTAAGGATTACAGGAGTTCTTAGGAGAGGCTGTTTCATCCCAAATGTAGCTCAGGTATCTAAAACAATAAAAATAGAGAGGAAGAATAGTTCAGTATTTGTGTTGTGTTTAGAGTTAGAGGAAGCATTAGGAATCCTTATACAGAATTTTTATTCACTCCCTTCTCTCACTACACATTCTCCAAGAAAACATGCAGTCCTCGCAACAGTTACATCCCATTATGGCACTGGTGAGTCCAGTCACGTATACAGCAAAATGAAGCAATACTTCCCACTGAGCATATTTCACAGGTAAGGTTTGCCCAGTTTAACTACGGGAGGATTCCATGTCTAGTTATCTACTTGTTCCCACTCAACCACGTCAGATTTTGCATGCAGGTCTGCTAAATGGTGAAACAAGGCTACAAAAATTTCTAGCCCATCATCTTCAATACTTTGTGGGTGGACACCTCGTAAGTGAAGAGTGACAAAATGTTATGTCAACATTTCAAACATTGGCTAAGTTTGAAGTGCTGTAGTTCAGTGAAAGATTATGGTAAAGCCTCAAAACTCTGAAAAATTGTCAAACAGTTGGAAGCAGTACTGCTATCATTGATGTTATGACACAAATATACTATACTCCTGATGCTGGCCTCTGTAATTTTTGAAGCTGAGCTTGTTTTTTAACTGGAGGGAACATTGTCTTCCAGTATAACATTAACGATGGCAGAGCGGTATGGGTCAACTGCTGAGTTAGAGTGCAGAAAGTAGTCATTGGCCATCAGCATAGCATGGATAAGTATTACGAAGAATTTGCTACAAAGCATAATTAAGAGTTAAAACTGTTGCATCAATTCGTACGAGAAAACTCTTCAAGTAATTCAGTTTTTTGCAGAAAGGTGTGCAGGATTAATTTTGAGATTTATGATTACAGCAGTATCATGTTCATAAATCAATAACTTCTGCAGAGGAACATATTGAGTAGAATGTAAATGAAAAGACTTCTGTGATCAGTGATTACCTCTTTGAATTAATGTGGAAATACAATGTAGCAATGATTACTTCATTATGAAAGTGGAATGAGCTTAACTGTTGACAAAAGACTGGATGAGGTTAGGCATTGTTAGGGAGGTGTACACTGATCAGCCAGGACATTGTGACCACCTAACTAACAGCCGATATGTTCACCTTTGGCACAGGTAACAGTGGTGACACTTCATGCCATGGAAGCAATGAGGCCCTGGTAGTTTGCTGGAGGGAGTTGGCATAACATCTGTACACAAAAACCACCAAATTCTTGTAAATTCCAGGAAGGGGAAGAGTGCTGACGCCACATTCAATCACATCCCAGATGTGTTTGATCAGGTTCAGATCTGGTGAGTTGGGGGACCAGCACATCAATTGGAACTCACCACTGTGTTCCTCAAACCACTCGGTCACACTTCTGCCCTTGTGACATGGTGCATTATCTTGCTGAAAAATGCCACTGCCATTGGGAAACTTGATCGTCATTACGGGGTGTACACGGTCTGCAGCCAGTGGACAATACTCCTTGGCCATCATGTTGCCTTGCACAAGCTCTACTGGACCCATGGATGTGCACATGAATGTTTCCCATGGCATAACGGAGCAGCTGCCAGCTTGTCTCTGACCTGCAGTACAGGTGTCAAGGAGCTATTCCCTTGGCAGACGATGGTTTCGTGCCCTCCCATCAGCATGATGAAGAAGGTATCGGGATTCATCAGACTGTGCAACGCTCTGCCACTGCGCTAATGTCCAGTGCCGATGGTCACGTGCCATTTTCAGTCATAGTTGTCTACACCGCGGTGTTAACATTGGCACACGCATGGGTCGTCAGCTACAGAAGCCCATTGTTAGGAGAGTTCAGTGCACTGAGTGTTCAGATACACTAGTACTCTGCCCAGAATTACAGTCCAATGTTAGGTCCATCATAGTTTGCTGCCTGTCCTGTTCTACCAGTCTTCCCAGCCTATGACGTCTGACATCTGTAATGAGGGGTGGGTGCCCAACCCCATGACGTCTGTACATGGTTTAATCTTGGTTTTGCTATGTGTTGAAGACGCTCACCACAGCACTGCTCGAACACCCAACAAGTCATGCAGTTTCCGAAATGCTCATGCTGAGCCTCTTGGCCATCACAATCTGGCCTTAATCACTCAGATTGTGCACTTTCCCCATTTTACATATGGGCAGCGCACTCACTCATACTAGATGTACTGTGCATGTGTCTGACAACCAGGGGATGCTGCTATTACCTGGACAAGTTATATTAATAGTAAGTAGATTGTCATAACTTCTGGCTTGCCAATGTGAACATACTAAAGGAGGAATAAGACAAAGTAATCTGACTTGGACTGTTGTTATTTCGAAATGACAGTTTCCATTTTTCAAACAATTTTACCGTTAACAAACTAATGAGACAGAGACAACCATATTATACTTATTTTATCACTGTAACAACCGAGAAGATGACGAATATTATACAGCATGCGTTTTGTACATGATGTAAGTTTTATGTCATTGATATACTATTTTGGTTTCAAGTAACGAATTTTCTTTGAGGTTTAAGTAGCTTGATTTCATCATGATGTTGATTTACGAAGTTCTCTTTTTACCTTGTTTATAGAACCTGCAAGTTTGATCATTTTTGGTACTAAGTTTTCAAAGTTGGAAAAAAAACTGGCTTAAAAATTAATGGTTTTGAAACCTTTATATCCCTAAAGTGATGCCTGAGCAATACTTGTGTTAGTCATAATTTGAAAGAGAATTCTTTTCTCTACAAAATATGTTATCTGATCAAACGTACACGGACACCCCTATGCAATCTGGAATTGACCACTAGACGTCACGAGAGGCAGACCCATTAATATAAAAGGGGGTGGGGAGTAATGTGATGGCAGTGGAAAAGCAGTAACAACAGGATGTGTCGGTCAGGAGAGCTTAGTGACTTTGAACATGGACTCGTCATTGGGTGCTACATGAGTAATAAATCCATCATGGACATTTCAGGCCCTGATAACTGCCCAAATCAGCTCCTGGTTATGTGACTGTGAAGCGGAAACCTGAAGGAACAACGACTGTTAAACCAAAACAAGGAAGACCTCGTGTATTGAAAGAGGATCTGTCAAGCATTGCAGAGAGTAGTCGTGAAAAGTCACATTTTCCAAAGTGGTACCACCAGTCCAGCCAGCACAATGACTGTGCATAGGGAATTAAAAAGAATGGGGAACAATGGTTGAGAAGCCCCTCATATGCTACACATTTTTGTAGTCACTGCTAAATGTCTTCACTGGACAACAGATGATTGGGAATGAATGATTTTGAGTGATGAATCATACTATATCCTGTGTCAGTCTGATTGCAGGGTAAATGCCTGGATAACGTTACTACTTGCCATCACGTGTAGTGCTAACTGTGAAGCACAGAAGATGTCATGTTATGGTAAGGGAGCATACTTTGGAGTTGGGGTATGATCCTCTTATTGCATTTAAGAAAATGCTAAATGCATTAAATGGACCGGCCTGTTCAGAATCCCAACCTGAACTCAATGAAACACTTTTGGGATAAATTATAACATTTACTCCCCTCCAGACTCCAGTGTCCAGCAGTACTATCTTTTCTAGTTTAGATTGCCATTCTTCCACAAATTTTCAGACACTTCATTGAAAGTGTCTTCAGCAGATTTCACGCCATCACAAAGGCAATTGGTGAACACACCCCATACATCCACTAATACGTGTCTCAGTACTTTCAAACAACGGAAAATCCCCTGATGGAATAATGATAATATTATGAAAAGTATGGTTGCTACTCACAATATAACGGAGATGCTGAGTCGCAGATAGGCACAACAAAAAGACTGTTGGCAAGTAAGCTTTTGGCCAAAAAGGCCTTCATCAGAAACAGACAGCAATGCGCACAAGCTTACAGAAGGTCCTACAATGGGTGCAAAACAGTTGGCCAAAGAATGTAAAAGTTACAAGGTGTATAACTTTGCCTCCACCGTTTGCCGATAGGTGGCGACAATGGTAAGTACCGGTCAAAAGAAACAGATTGCAGATGACAGACAGTTAGCTTGGACCTCAGTCAACATAAACTCATTCAAACATTAGTCGATTTGTGTCTGCATCAAAAAGTTGTTCTTGATTGAAAATGTCAGTTTACGAGCCTAATTCTAGTCATTTGCAGGAGGAGTTACTGTTTTATTTCAATATGAAGAAAACAGCGGCCGAGTCTCATCAAATGCTCTCAAGTGCATATGGTAAGGACGCTATTAGCGAAAGAATATGCCTTGAGTGGTTTGAAGGCTTCAAAAACGGTGATTTTAATGTCGTAGACTGGCACAGTGGTGGGAGAGAGAATGTTTTCCAAGATGCAGAATTGGAGACATTGTTGAGTGAAGACTCACGTCAAACTCAAGAAGAATTGGCATGATTAATGGGAGTGACACAGCAAGCCATTTCAAAACGTCTCAAGGCTATGAGCATGACTCGCAACTTGGGTCCCGTATGAGCTGAAACCAAGAGACATTGAACGGCATTTGTGTGTTTGTGATCAGTTGCTTCAGAGGCAAAAACAGAAGGAATTTCTGCATCGCACTGTGACTGGGGACGAAAAATGAGTTCATTACAATAACCCTAAATGCAAAAAATCATGGGGATATCTCGGCCATGCTTCCACGTCGTCAGCCAAACCGAATATTCATGGCTCCAAGATCATGCTCTGCATTTGGTGTTCAGCGTCGTGTATTATGAGATGTTAATACCAAGTGAGACAATCACAGGTGCTCATTATCGAACACAATTAATGCGTTTTAGCAAAGCATTAAAAGACAAACGGCTGCATACAGTGAGAGGCATGATAAAATGATTTTACAGCACAGCACCACTTGGCCCCATGTTGCAAAAGAGGTTAAACATACTTGGAAACGTTAAAACGGGAAGTCCTACCCCACCTGCTGTATTCCCCAGACATTGCTCCCTCTGACTATCATCTGTTTAGATCAATGGCACTTGGCCTGGCTGATTAACACTTCTGATCTCATGAAAAAGTCACAAATTGGATCAATTCATGGATCGCTTCAAAAGATGAACAATTTTTCCGATGGGGGATTCGTACACTGCCCAAAAGATGACAGAAAGTAGTGGCCAGTGATGGAAAATACTTTGAATGATACATGTGTAACCAAATTGTTTCATTAAAGCCTTAAATGTTGGGGAAAAAATGGCAGAAGCAAAGTTGCACATGTTGTAATTTGTATTAAATTTGTTTTCAGTCAGACAAAGGGCTATTCTTTCTCTTAGTGCCAGAGAACGACACTGGAACTCCTCTCGTGCTCTAAAACAAAAGTACTTGCATTAGCACTAGTGAATTCTGGGGTGTCTGCAGAGTTAAAGTATTGCCATGACATGTTTATTGGTCCGCAACAGACAAGGATATAGAATGCAATGTAAAGTTCTACAACCAGTTTCAGGGCTGCAAGCTGCTCCACACAGTATTCTCACCATGGGTGCAAATAATCAAACCTTGAGACTTAGCAGGACACTTTCTCAATGCAATCAGATTAATTGTAGTGGATTCTTATTTTCCAAGTTTCCCTATATATGCAAATTATGGTCAATAACAATGGATCAACAGTCAAGGTGTTATTTAGAATTGTCGCAACTGAAAGCCTTGCTGAAGTAATAGTTGCAGACAATAGCCCACAATCTGTCTCCACAACATTCATGGTCTTTTACTCATCACATGGTATCCAAACTACTAACAGCCCCTTTTCGCTCACACCTGACTGGAGAGGTAGAAATATTCAAATGGAGTTCAGGTTTACAATGAAAATAGCATTGAGATCCACTTCCACTCCCAAAGCAATGTCTTTATTATTGACCCCCATTCCTAGTAAAAGTCCAGTGGAGGTCTTACATTGGTACCAGTCATGGACTCTACCTTCTGATATCAAAACACAATCACAATCATGCACTGCAATTCCATCCACACTTCCCAGTTGGAATAAAGAATTGGACGCAAGATTTTGGTGCACACTTCAGCTGGTTCCCTATCACAGACACTATGACACTGATGCAGTGATATGAAGCAGGTTGTACCATGGCAGGAGTGGGCAGGACAGGTTGCCTGCAACCTCCACCCGAGACTGCTGTTGTGAGTGGCATTGTCTCCCCGATCCCCTCGGCAGCAAGGGTCGCCACTGACTCCAAGAGATGCGGTGCACCAAGGTTCCTTCTGAAGGTGGACAAATCAACTGGTCCCACTGTCCAAGGGGCCTATAACTCAGTTCCTAACACCAACCTCCAATGCAGCAGGCAGTCCGAGGTTCATCATGACTCAAGGATCAGCAGCCTGAATCCCAACAGGAATGGCCAGCAGCAACAAGCAACAGCAATCAGCCTTTCACATCTCCAACCAGGCAGTTTCTTGTACCTACCATGTGCAATCCAAGATGAAACTACAATAACGGCAGTTTAAAGCATGGCGGAGTTATGGCAATGCCTGGACTTTACATAAGGTGGGATCTGATAGACCTGAGCAATCTGACCTGGAAATGGTTTATAAACAACTTTCTCCCCACTTCTAACGGGCAGCAAGATGGCCCTTCCTCCTAGAGCACCAGCACTTCAAGAATGCCAACCCCCCCCCCCCCCCCCCCCCCAAGGCAGTTGCAGCACAAAGTGTGGTGGTACTGACCATATACACCGATTCTGGGGAGGGGGGAATGTAGTATTTGACATTACAGACAGATGTGTAGATGGAGAGCATTACTAGAAACGATATCTTGATGGTTGTTTCAGACATTAGTTTGGATAGCCAGCACTAAGGTCCACAGGATAACTACCTTGGGAAGAATTGCTGGAACCAGTCATCATGGAACCACAAAGGATAAATCACCTAGACTCTTCACACTCAGACCTGTGAGTACCTGAAAGTGCTGTGTGTCATCTGTTAACTGTCATTAGAATTTAGTCTTTAATCAACCTGTCTGTGTGATTTATGACACTGAATAAATTATGTGTAATTTACATATCAGTGTGAGACGTCACTGTATTTGGTATTCTAATGAGCCTTGTATAAGAAATATGCATTTTTGATCCATTCGAGGTATTGCATTTTTCTACTGATGATGGTTGTAAAAACTGAAACCAGTGAAGAATAAAGGTGAGTGTGTGCAGCTGATGGCTATAAAAATGCTTTTCTTCAATAATACATTGATGGCTCATACAGTGTCAGAACTTCAGCTTTTGTATACTTGTAGCAATGACTGCACCCTGTAGCTTCAAACAGTTATTACAGAGCTATGGGGATTTCTTATGAATGTTCCTGACAAATTAGACCTATGGTGTGACAATGCTCTTATAAACTGAGCCAAATGAGCATAGCACAGTCTTCAATCTGTCAGAACCTGTCCCTATTCTTTCAGAATCTACATGTACCATCTCTTCCACATATCTTGCAAAGAGAGAGGATATCACAAAGGTTACCTTGGCCAGAGTCCAAAGTTGTATCCAAAAGCAATATTTCACTTTTCAGGGGAAATATATGGTGTAATGCAATTTTATGATCAATTGAATTTGTAAGTCTAAAATGGTAAATGTTTTCAGAAGTAGTCATGAGCAGAATATTTGTATTTTCAATACATCAAAAAGAACTACTCTTATTTGGAAAAAATAATGTTAGTTTGAAGCATGAAACTATTATTATTTAATTTTGTTTAATGAGTTACCTCCGGCTGTAGATTTATACGCAACATCTATCAATAAATTTGTTTAATTTTTATGAAAAAGGATAACAACATTTTAACAGATATAAATTACAGAAAATTTATAGGTATTGTTAATTGTTTTTGAAGGCAGCAACATTAATATTTCTCTACATAGCACCTTAGAGCAATGCCAGTTGAAAGGAAAGTTATTCAAAAGTGGTGTCAATCTTAATATTGACAAAAAATTACCAGTTTCTTCTTTTAAGGACTCAAAGTAGTGTCACAAATATTACGGTTACAGCATTTTTTTGTAAAGTGTCTCCATGCTTTCCTTTACGATTCTTGTTTCACTACATTAGTTTTGTAACTTAGACCAAACTAAGTCACTAAGCTATGAAAAGTGCACTATGTTACTCCATCAACTGCAAACCAACGAATACCTATACCACATATGGGGAAAATCTGACAATTTTTGAAAATCTAGGAGCCTAAAGGTGGTAGATAGGTAAGGACAGGTAAAAGCCGTTTAAATGATAACAGCCGTCTGCTGTGACCGAGCGGTTCTAGGGACTTCAATCCGGAATCGTGCTACTGCTACGGTCGCAGGTTTGAATCCTGCCTCGGGCATGGATGTGTGTGATGTCCTTAGGTTAGTTAGTTTTATGAAGTTCTAAGTCTAGGGGGCTGATGACCTCAGATAATAAGTTCCATAGTGCTTAGAGCCATTTGAATCATTTACGCGATAAGGAGATGAATAATGCGAATTTGGTGGTTTTTAAGGAATAATGCGAATTCAGCTGATTTTGAGGAAGTAACACAAAATCAGCATTGAGTTTCAGGGAGAGCATAAGGGAACAATTGACAGGAATGGGGGAAAGAAATACAGTAGAAGAAGAATGGGTAGCTTTGAGGAATGAAATAGTGAAGGCAGCAGAGGATCAAGTAGGTAAAAAGACATGGGCTAGTAGAAATCCTTGGGTAACAGAAGAGATACTGAATTTAACTGATGAAAGGAGAAAATACAAAAATGCAGCAAGTGAAGCAGGCAAAAAGGAATACAAGCGTCTCAAAAATGATATCGACAGGAAGTGCAAAATGGCTAAGCAGGGGTGGCTAGAGGACAAATGTAAGGATGTCGAGGCTTATCTCACTAGGGGTACGATAGATACTGCCCACAGAAAAATTAAAGAGACCTTTGGAGAATAGAGAACCACTTGCATGAATATCAAGAGCTTAGATGGAAACCCAGTTCTAAGCATAGAAGGGAAAGCAGAAAGGTGGAAGGAGTATATAGAGGGCCTATACAGGGGCGATGTTCTTGAGAACAATATTATGGAAATGGAAGAGGAGGTACATGAAGATGAAATGGAAGATGTGATACCACGTGAAGAGTTTGACAGAGCACTGAAAGACCTAAGTCGAAACAAGGCCCCGGGAGTAGACAACATTCGATTAGAACTACTGACAGCCTTGGGAGAGCCAGTCATAACAAATCTTGCTGGTGAGCAAGATGTATGAGACAGCTGAAATACCCTCAGACTTCAAGAAGAATATAATAATTCCAATCCCAAAGAAAGCAGGTGTTGACAGACGTGAAAATTACCGAACTATCAGTTTAATAAGTCACGGCTGCAAAATACTAACGTGAATTCTTTACAGACGAATGGTAGAAGCCGACCTCAGGGAAGATCAGTTTGGATTCCATAGAAATGTTGGAACATGTGAGGCAATACTGACCTTACGACTTATCTCAGAAGAAAGATTAAGGAAAGGCAAACCTACATTTCTAGCATTTGTAGACTTAGAGAAAGCTTTTGACAATGTTGACTGGAATACTCTCTTTCAAATTCTAAAGGTGGCAGGGGTAAAATACAGGGAGCGAAAGGCTATTTACAATTCGTACAGAAAGCAGATGGCAGTTATAAGAGGAGGGGGACACAAAAGGGAAGCAGTGGTTGGGAAGGGAGTGAGACAGGTTTGTAGCCTATCCCCGATGTTATTCAATCTGTATATTGAGCAAGCAGTAACGGAAACAAGAGAAAAATTCGGAGTAGGAATTAAAATCCACGGAGAAGAAATAAAAACTGTAATCTTTGCCGATGACATTGTAATTCTGTCAGAGTCAGCAAAGGACTTGGAAGAGCAGCTGAACGGAATGGACAGTGTCTTGAAAGAAGGATATAAGATGAACATCAACAAAAGCAAAACGAGGATAATGGAATGTAGTCGAATTAAGTCGGGTGATGCTGAGGGAATTAGATTAGGAAATGAGACACTTAAAGTAGTAAAGGAGTTTTGCTATTTGGAGAGCAAAATAACTGATGATGGTCGAAGGAGAGAGGATATAAAATGTAGACTGGCAATGGCAAGGAAAGCGTTTCTGAAGAAGAGAAATTTGTTAACATCGAGTATAGATTTAAGTGTCAGGAAGTCGTTTCTGAAAGTATTTGTATGGAGTGTAGCCATGTATGGAAGTGAAACATGGACGATAAATAGTTTAGACAAGAAGAGAATAGAAGCTTTCGAAATGCAGTGCTACAGAAGAATGCTGAAGATTAGATGGGTAGATTACATAACTAAAGAGGAGGTCATCATCATCATCACGCGATCAGGCCCAGAGGACCGCGCGCCACCACAGTTAGAGCTCTCCATCCGTCTCCATCTTCTGCTATCTGTCTCCAGTTTTCCGTGACTAAAGAGGAGGTATTGAATTGAATTGGGGAGAAGAGAAATTTGTGGCACAACTTGACTAGAAGAAGGGATCGGTTGGTAGGACATGTTCTGAGGCATCAAGGGATTACCAATTTAGTACTGGAGGGCAGTGTGGAGGGTAAAAATCATAGAGGGAGACCTAAAGATGAATACACTAAGCAGATTCGGAAGGATGTAGGCTGCAGTAGGTACTGGGAGATGAAGAGGCTTGCACAGGATAGAGTAGCATGGAGAGCTGCATCAAACCATTCTCAGGACTGAAGACCACAACAACAACGACGACGTCACTAGTGGCCTTTCGACTATCGATTTTTGCAAGCGTGTGCGAACTACCATTGTGTGTATTTCGATTATTTATTTCTTTTGTGGTGTATGTGCCACAGTATGCCTTTTCAAAGCAATGGCGCAGTGAGAATCTATCACAAACACATCACCCTGCTCATTAAATGTGATTAATAATGCAGCAGCGATGTAAGGTTTGAAGAAACGTGATCACTGCGACTTGAGACAGTAGCCAAATGAGTAAGCCACAACGTAATGGATAGTTTCGAGGTTTTCGATACGAATGGATGTAGGTTTGTGTCCCACTGGATCCTAATACATAATTTTTTCCATCGTAGCATTGTCAACACAGTCTGGGTCTTTTGTTATGAATGTAACGCGAGAATTTGGAAGGAGGTGGGCGTGAACACTGCCAACACCGTCATAAATCATTGAGCTTACGACTCTACCACTTTATACATTAAAAGTAAAGGAAAAAATCAGAAAGTGTAATACAGGTATGTTCTGCAATAAATGATGTTAACATTTCCGTCTGATTAGAGATCGAAGAATGAAATAAATATTTGGGTGTTTATTTCCGAATAAATGATGAGTTCCGAATAGTTGGTGAGGCAGGTATCTTACAGAACAGCATTAACTTCTGCGGCGGAAACGAGCAGCTATAAAATTCATCTTTTTGGGTTTCCAGCACACTGGATTAGCAACTTGAGTTGATCAGCCAAAGTTGCAAAATTCAGTTACTTTTGTTTAATTGATGACCGGTTTCACGTATCAGAACCCATTCTCAAATCATCCTAACAAAGAAAAAGGTGTACTCTGTGATAGCACACGAACTACATCAATATTGTACATGCTTGTGTTTAAGCCATTAGTCAAGTTTACAGAAATCATTCATTGGCAGGACAAATGTTTTGGGTATGCTCGCTGCCAACCCTTGCGAATAAACAATATTGTGCACCATACCAATAGCAATGTGGTATTCCAGGCTGAGTGCATATTTTTCTGCGTGTATTAATTTACAAAAATTTTAATTAATATCGATATGATTTTTTTTTTCTTCAAATTTCGTTGAATTAAGGTTCATTTAAGCAGTTATCAGACAGCTTGCCGTGCATGCGCAGAGTTGAAATCTGGTAGAAGCAGTGCCTATTCCCGCTTCTGGATACTTTGAGTGTGGTTGTTTGGTGTATAAACATTGAGAAAAAGCAGCCAGAATCTAACCGGAAAATTTTTTCAGATGCTGCGAAGCTGCCAGATTCACACATGAACTTAGCTGTAAAATGCAGTACATAAAAGAGCCTTACTATCAATTTTACACGTGTGTAAAAAGAAAGAGAGAGAGAGAGAGAGAGAGAGAGAGAGAGAGAGAGAGAGAGAGAGAGACTACCAGTACATTAAAAGAAAGTATGTTTGTATTAAAAGAGTGTGTTACTGATGGGAAATAGAATTTAAAACTCAAAACTTCTACTGAAACATATTACAAACTACGTTTCCAAGCGACATGTGAGTGAACATTAAAAAAAATAAGAAAATTAAATTTGGTCTTATTTCTGATCCAAGTTTTGTAAATGTTTATCAATATTTTGTTACTTAGGAATACGTCACAAATAACCTTCATGCTTTCCTGGTGACATTCATAAAGAAAAATCTCTTGGGGATGCAGCCACGACATTTTATTTATCAACAATAGCACCGCAAAGGCAAAGATTTTCCTTTACATTACTAGATTTTCTTCCAAGTTTCATTATTGCTATTACGTAAGAAATTTCAACCATTTAACATAAATTTTTAAGTTGGTGAGAAAAATTGTTGAGTGTCAAAAATAGATTGCGGACCTGAATAAAGGAGTGCTCTGTATATTTATTAATCTCCTGGATACATCATTTTTTTTCAGTATTTAAAACATATGTCTCACTCCACACCATTCCAGCCCAGCACAGCAACAGTATACAGACATTAAAAATTGGAATAATAGTCTCTGTTGCAGATACTGTACTGATGACGCATTACATGCTTCTTGTTCATCTTCAGATCATTCTTGAGCCAAGGAGACCGGCTTCTGTGATCTCCACAGCTCAAGAATGATATGAAGAAGAGCAAAACATGTCGTCAATAAAATATCTGGAATATACTATTATTTTCATTTTTATCTTTGGTATTTGTTTTTAAATACTTATTCGTGTAAAATTTTTTTGTTAAAATAATTTTTCTCTACACTTTTCTCATGTTTGGCCCACCCTATCTTAGGAATAGTTCCATTTACAACATAGCATTGAAAAATGGTCAAATATGACAAAAATAGATAACTGACAATAGAATAAGCTTGCCAGAAAACACTAATTATGGCCATATAATAACCCCAATTTTTTCCTGTCCCCAAAGATAGGGAATTACAGAAGACTGAGACTGCTGATAAAACATCACGCGCGAGCTAATAAGAGCGAAAGCTAAATGCATTATATGTGGTAGAGGTGGGGGATGTATGGGGGGAGGGGAATAGACAAGTCGGAAAAATAAAAGAGAGAGAAAATCAAAAGGGAGTGAAGAAAGGAACATTTACTGAGAAGAGATGTTGAGACTGAAAAAAATAATGTAAATTAAAGCCAGATGGGTGGCGAGAACCAAGGACGTGTTGTAATGCCAGTTCTCACCTGCAGAGTTCTTAGGAACTGGTGTCTGTTGGAATAATCCGTGTGGCACATACTGTGATGCAAGCACCGAGGTCACAAATACCATGCTTTAGAACAAGCTCTGCTCGAGAATATTGTGTGTTGTTAGTATACACCCTCAGCCTACACCCATTCGCTGTAACTGAAGTACCAAGTTATCAGTTGGGATGAATGGGCAGAGGCAGAGGGGTATACTGGCAACACACAATATCCCGTTGCAGAATTTGTTCTACAACATGATATTTCTGACTTCAGTGCCTGTTTCACCATATGTGCCATCTGGGTTAAGACCCAGACACTAGTTTTTCAGAATTCCACAAGTGGAAACTGGTGTTACAAAGTCTTTGGTTTTCACCACACTATTAGCCTTAATTTACATTAATTTCTTCAGTCTCAGTATTCCTTTCTTCACTCCATTTTAGTTTCCTACATCTTTTAACTTCTGACCTGTCTGTTACCTCTCCTCCCCTGCCCCCTCTCCAAAACCACACCTCTAACTCATACAATGCACTTAGCTTAACGCTTGCATGATGTTTTGTCAGAATCTTGTGTATTACCCTACATTCTTACTTTACGCTATCAGGCTTTCAAATCTCATCCAGTGGAGTCTCCAACAATCAGCCCTTCCTTCTCATCCCATCCCACAAGTCTCTCCTCACTTGGGGTTTTGGGCAACTTTTTCGAACTCTCCCCATTTCCTAAATCTGTCCAGTCCTTTTCCTCCACCCCTCTTCCTTCCTCTTCAAATCTTCTGTCAGGAGGAGGAGCCACTGGCTCTGAAAGCGTATGGATTTCAATAGCTTTATATGTGTTTTCTTCCGCTGTCATCAGTGAGTAGATTTTTTTATCTATTCAGTTACATTATAGTTTCAAAAAATTGATTATTTTCAATTATATTCAAAGTCTTTTTTGTGTAAATACAATGAATATAATGACAAGGTGTCCACAACTACCAGCAGTGGCCACACCTGTTGGACTCTGAGTCACCAGCGTGGCCCATTTCTGGTCATGGTGTCCCATGGGCACACAAACCGTTAGTGTCAAAAACTCCGCAGGGACATTATTTAGAGCTGAACAGCAAAATTATATTACACTGAAGTAAGAAGGGAACAACCTCAAGAGATTTTCTGATTTTATATAAATTTTAATCTCTAACTGATTTCCAAAAAGATAATGTTACAGAAACATAAAATCTGATGTTTTATATCAGTACAAAGGTCTTTCACCCTCGTTGTATTCATTTTTATAATAACTTTCTCAAAACCTTTGAAAACAGGACCCGCGACACCAATGTCAATAGGTGCTCTAGGAATTATGTTCAGTTATGTCACTATATCATCTATTATAGGTAACAAGAATGTAAATTCAAAGCTCACAAGAGAACAAAGATTTGTAAAATTAGACAGTAGTTAAGCTGAAAATGACAGGTAAATCCTCTCTCTGTACAAAGGAGATAAAAAAAAAAGAAGATATATAATGTAGTACAACGATGTAGATGTAAAATAATGGTAGAGAATCTCCTAAAATGTCGATGTATTTACGGTGGTTTCATTGGATGTGTACTGCCGTGAATTTTAAAACTAATTGAAAAGTTTTGTGTAGGTGGTTTTGTACAGCTTTAATGAAGGTTAAGTGCATTACAAAATACACAGCTGTATCGATATATTGCATTAAAGATAAATGATTTTGATCTAGGATCAGACAATCGTAGAGTCCAAAAAACATCTCTGTTATGTATTAACAAACTGGAATAAGAAGAGATATCAGCTATAGACCATTCCACCACAAATATTAGCTGTATATGCATAACATAAACATTCCATTAACTTCTGAGGTTGCAGTGCTGATGCCAGCTTTCACTTCCACTCTGGATAGAAATGAGTATTGTTGTGTTTCACAAGAAGTTAAAGGAAATTTCAACAGAGATTCATTTATACTTGCTTCTGTTCAGGCACCTGTGGTCTTCTCATTCTTTGTGTGTATGCGCAGCACATTTAGAAGAGGTCATAAAGGATACTGAGCACACTGTAATGGGAATTACTTTAAACTGCATGGTTCAAACATGGATTCCTACAATAGCACACAAACACAAATTTCACTGTAAAACAATTTCACCTCATATAAACGACTGCATACCACTCATGTTTAGTTCTGGCACTGCTATCAAGAATGTTTGTTTTATTTTCCATGAGCTCTTTTACTTTTGACGTAAACTTCTAGTCAAGTGGCTTGAGCTAGCTGTGCACATCATGAACCGTGCACGTTGTTTATCAAATCCATAAGCATTCTGCCTGTAAGGCAATGATGTCACGTGAACTGCGCATGTGCAAAAATTCCTTAAAACTTGCACAACTGAAGGTGTGCTTGCAACCCTGATGTCAAGTTTCACAGAGTCCAAAGGAGTTGCACCACAGTAGATTTAAGTGCTATATCTTTAAGATTGTAGCATATATGTTATGTTTAACAGCATTCAAGTAGTAATAACAATAAATCCACAAGATGTCGAAAGTTAGGGCATTCACGTGCTCTTGCGCTCTTACACAGCATTTTTGTATTCCATTTTCAATTTTGCAATTTTTAGACAAGAGGGGAGGGTCCTTGATGCTAGTGAACTATTGCATAAATGTGTATCAGTCATTTTAAATTGAGTTCAATATGCCTTTTTACTATTCTATCAGGTATGCCAGCTACTCCTGAAGACTGTTTCGTTTTTAAGGTTTTTATTACAGTCAAAATTTCATCTTCATTTGTTGGATACAGATACAATCAGATAGCAGAGCTATTGATCTTAAATGATGGTGCTGCTGTATTTTAGTTACCTGGGTTAATCTTACTGATTAGTTGCCCACTAACATTTGTAAAATAGTTGTTGAAGATATTTGTCACTTTCCTTGGGTCTGTAATTTTCTCTTCATCAAGACATAGCTTGATATTGACATTTCTCATAGTGACATTACCTGTCTGTTGTTGCAAGACTTTCCACATAGCTTTTGTTTTGTTTTGAATATAAAAGACATTTGCCTTCATTTTTGCTTCTATGATAACTGTTACGTATGACCTTGTCTTTTCTATAGTAAGCATGCAATTCATCCCATACCTGCTGTGTTTTTATAATATCATACAGTTATCTCTCTCTCTCTTTACTTGAGATCTTAATTTCAGATGTGATCCAACACTTGTTTCTGTTATTAGGCTTCAGTCTGTATTTCTTCATTAGGAATGCAGTTTCGTAGCAGTAATAATTTCCACAAATAACTGATAACTGAACAGAACTAATTTCAGATTAATAATGAGTACTATTTACAAGAAGATGAGCTACCAATGGGATCCCCAGTGTCAGGTGCCTTAGCCAACACTTCCATAAACCTCATGTAGAAAATCTGATTTTTTAAAATGTTATCACAAAGAATTACAACATACTTTAGTGGATCAAATTATGGATGATATCCTTTGTGTAACTAATGAACCTCCAGCAAAAATTGTTCAGCTCCATGCAGATATAAACACAACGCAAAAAAGATAAGATTCACAATGGAAAAAGAACACGACAACCAAATAAACTTCTTAGATATAACCATCAAAAAAGAAACAATCAGCATAGCTTTGAAATTTACTGTAAACCTACAACAATGGCTGTTATCACACATCAGACTACAAATCATCCACACTCTCACAAGCAGCCAGCAGTCAGATACATCCTTCGTAGACTCAACGCAATACCCTTCAGCACAGAATACTACCAGAAAATCCTAGACATCATCACACAAATAGCAACAATGGTAATCTAGCCACAAAGTTAAACAAAAAAAATTAAACAATAAATACTGTCAGTAAACATGACACATACTCAACCAGCAACAACGGCACAACAAAACACCAAACAAACCAACACACGGCAACTCAACGACAATGAAATACAAATACCTGAAAAATTCAAGATGGTACACAATGACCTATAAGCACTAACTCACACATAAAATAACAAGCACTTTCAAAAGACAAGCCATAAACATAACTATCAAAACACACAGTTCAATTCAAAAGTGCATTCGATAAATAACCAAAGACAAAGACATCTACCAAAAAGCAGGAATATACCAACTACAATGCAGCACATGTGACTGAAGATAAGTTGGGCAAACCAGCAGAACATTCAAAACATATCACCAAACTTCTGCAGACCATTTAAGATAAAATAATCACAAATCTTCTGAGCCGTGGCGAGCTGGCGCCAGTGTTATTTTGTTCATGTATTGTTGAGATTGATTGTGGTTGACCTAATCTATCTTTGCATTTTGCATGTCTTATCTTCTGGGTTGGCAGGCGAAGGATTGGGTTGTTAGCCTTCGACTGGTAACCCTCAAGATCTCGTGACATTCGCTGGGAGACGAGTGTCAATGGCTGCCGAATGAGGGTGATGACCGTTATATGTTGTGATGTTAAATTGGTCAGGCGTTTGGCGACATGGGCAGCTTGGAGATACAAGTTCTGTGACTTCACTGGGAACAAAATTTGAAGTGAAGCTGTGGAACTCGCTCTTTCGTATTGTGTACGTGATATGTAGTAAGTGGTCATAATTGTGTTTTGTTAACTGATGCACTTGGAGGCATTTAAATTTTATTACTATGGTGAGACTTTCATAGTCGAACTTTAAGATGGTGGAAGAGTTCAGTTGGCCCAGTTAAATGGTGGCCGTTATTTGAAAGTTTTCTCAGAAGTTTTACTAGTGCTCTGTGTTTTTTGTAATCAAATGATTTTATGTTGGCGTTTTCAAAGCCTGCACTCTATTAATACAGTTGTCCATGGGTAAAATGCTTATGGTCAAAGTTACGAATTTGTCAGTAGTGTGACGTGTTCCTTTACACACTTACCCATATATCAAGCTATAGGTTCGACCGAGTGTTTCTATGTTTCAGAGTTATTGGAATGTCTTTGTGATTTGCGCAAAAACCTTTGATTGTGCCAGTGCCTTGGCGGGGAGTGAAATGTCTTCCGAGGTCTAGGCCTGCAGTGTTTAAGAACTACCAGGAGTTGTTCACATACCGCCTTCCAAAGTTTAGTATTTATCTTCCTTCCTCCAAGGCGGGTTAAGCTGGTAGATATATAAATATATATTGTATGTAACCTGTTCTTATACGAGCCTGTTTCCTTAAATATTAGCGACTGGCAACTGGCTAAACTTTTATTGCATAGCATCTGTTGAGTTCCTTGCACAGCTCTTTCTAGCAGACTTTTATTATCACATCTGGCAAGGGGACCTCCATACTGTAAATCATGGATTTTGATGTGCTTCAAATATGTTGTAGAGGCACTTACCCAGAGTACCTGGGTATTCGGTTTTTTATCGATGCGCCTTGGTTTTTGAGAAAATCAATTTTAAAGTTTGTTGCGTGGTTTGTATATATGTAATATTTCCAATGTGCCAAATAGGTCAGCATGGCGCAGGGGTAAGGTTAATGGCTACCATCATGAAGGTACCGTGTTTGAATCCTGCTACTGTATTCTATTTTATTTTTATTTTTCCAAAATCGACCGAATTTTTCAATTTTATTTGAAAGAATATCAACAAACAGTTTAAGGTGTGCGAAATTTTAAAGATATATTCAGTTATTAATATTTTTTAAATATTCATTCCGTTTGTTGTTCGTAGTTGGAGTTCCAAATGTTCATACAACGGTCGCTTCTTGTATTACCTGAACTAGATCTTCGGTCATTATAGTCCCCTATCCCTGAATACCGTTAGCCGTAACGTAAGCCCCAGTTCATAGTTTCGGCCAATGAGGATGCAAGTTGCATACCTGTACGGTCGCATCTAACTACAGTGTCAGTTGCTCACAAAGCGTCTCTAGTGCCATGTGTTAGAAGAATTCTGTGAAATGGAAGAACCAAGTCTTTCTGCAGTAGTGCAGCCAGAAGAGGATCCACAAGTAGAGGAGCTGAACGGAGAATCAAAAGGGGAAATGGGATCTCTGCCAATTCTGTTGCAATTGGCGATGAGATATGTATGGCAATAAAGAAACTCTTGGCCGAAAGACAGATCATTATTGATGATGAATTGATAGATTTCAACGAAGAAGATGAATTGGGAGAATATGATGCGGTAAGTTTTACTTTTTTATGAATATTTTCTCTTTCGGAAGAATGGGGGGAAAAAAGACTCTTCTCTTTGCAATGTTGGGGGATAGAGGAAGATGGCAATTACGTTCCCGAAGAGATCATGTCAGAACCAACAGATTATGTGCCTCTGTCCTACAAGGAAAAAGCAGTCGCTTTTGCAGCAGCTCATTCTAAATGGAACTTGAAAAGTCTGTAGTCTCATGGTGTTTCGCAATTGAAACATAAATCGATACTATATTGATGTAAAGATGATGTAAAACGGGGTGGAATTCGTCTCATTAAATGGAGGACCATTGATTGTGAGACTTATGAAAGTATCGTCGAAGCGGGGTAGAATTTGGAACAGGTAAATCATATTGACTTGATATATATGTCTAGTATATCGTAAAAAAGTTAATAGATTGTGAAAATAATAAAAAAAAATTCCAAGATCAAGTGACAATGGAGAACTCTACAGCAGTGGGAGATGAACGCTGCTCTTCCTTTTTTATCGGAAAGCTTCAATTTCGTGGCCGGCCATACTTGGGTTTAGCGGTTTAAGAAAAAACTTAAGATTCAGCAAAGAAAAATCACAAAGTTTTAGCAGCTGCCAAACAATTCCGCATACAAACAAGAATACTTATGGAGAATTTCGACCTTGACTTTGTAATCGACACTGATCGAACTGGCTGCCAGTATCAGGCAACGTATAATAGATCACTTTTGGAAAAAGGAACGAAAACCGTTCTTGTCCGAAAAAAAGATTCAAACAAGACTACTCATTCTTATATGGCCCAGTATACCACAACAGCTTCAGGAAAAGTGATCCCATATGTTTTTTTATGTATGCAAGAATCATCCGTAAAATTTGGTCCTAACGTTAAAAAATGAGTAGACAACTTAACCGGGAAATACGGAAATGTAGTCTTGTCCTGCATAAAATACGGCAAGTTCATGAAACTGGTGATGAAGAATTTTTGCATTCTGTAGTTCTTCCGTATGTGGGACAGAAAAATTTTTTGTACATTAACAATTCGTGAGGAGGGCAAACCAATTCAACTTTATACGCTCATCTATTCACTGATGAAAGGAAAGCAAGCACCTGCACCCTAAAAGTGATCCCACCAAAGTGCACTCTTTATCGACATCCTTTCGGTGTTTTGCCCCTAATTTTGAAAGCATGATTAAATATGCACGGTCTGCATCGAAATTAGCGGGCGAAAGAGAAATCTTTTTGAATGGAACAGAATTGTGTTTCCCAGTATCGCTTAGGAAGAAACCATGTGCCTGCAAGATGGTTGCTTTCATAAAATGCGCGTGGTGTTACGAAAATTTGTGCTTCGGTTGTTTCTATGATAAGTATCACCCACAATATTGTTCTGGCACATCAAGCAATGTGGACGCTGAAAAATAACTGATTTTATGAAAAACCAAGACCCGTTGCTAAAAAACTGGATAGCCAGGTACTCAAGGTAAGTGCCTCTACCCACATATTTGAAGCGCATCAGAATCCGTGATTTACAGTATGGAGGGTTCCCTTGTGAGCACGTGAACATTCATTTTTAACGATCAGTGTTTCTGCTGTAGTTTTTTATGTAAGTGGTTCTATCATGTTATGTAATTGGATCTTGGCTTGGCACTAGTGTTGAACTGTCATTAAGTCACCCTTTATTGATAATTGTTTATATTATATGTATCTTGAGGGAAATCCTATATGGGAGTTTGAATTTCTGCACTTTGTCTGTAATTCTGTTTTCTTAATAAGGGAAAATAAAGTGAGGGGTATTAGTGCACGGCAACGTTAAGTTTGTAACTGACCTTTTAACAAGTGCTTCTTTAACGGATTGAAATAGTAACTTTATAAGGGTATTTTGGTGAAGAGTGTTAAGTGTGGCCATCTTAATTTAATAACTGGTTTTACGGAGTGTGATGAAGTGGCTATGTGAAGTAATTGATAATTGGTATGCTTAAGGTTTCTATAACTGCCAGGCACATTAAGTTTTTTATAACTTTCTCTTAAGGGACTGTTTATTTGAGTACTGAATACGTTGGGTTTCTATCTGTATTTGCAAAGCTTTATCTAGTGACTCGTCCACAATTTGTAATTGTCAAATTCCTTAAAAGGCATAATGTCAGTAAACTGTCTTAATTATAAACTGTGACTACCAACCATGATTCCATCCCGTTTCCTCTTTTACGCTATCTAAGATATGGTGGGTAAGTGTGGTATGACAGGGGACCCCATACCACCTACTAGAAGAGGGGACGACATGAAACTAGTTAGAATAAATAATGAAAGACACTTCTTAACCTTACAAGAAAATTACCACATATACAAAACGAAGGCTAAAAGACAGATACTATTAAATGACGAAGTGAATCTGACTAACTACTCACTGTTTACACTGACTGATCATATATTATGCGGACACTGAATCATGACAATTGATTGTGACAGTAAGCGATTCAGAATTTAGACTGTCTGAGAGGAGAAGAGCGATGTGGGGAAATAAGCCCCACTTCCCTCTTGAAGGGCTGCCATCCTTTGTCCGCATTCTGTGCCTCTCCAAAAGCACACCTAACTGTCATGAGGCTCGCTGATTCCTTTTGTTCTGGTGAGAGTCGCATTCAAATCCTTTCAAAGCATTTGGTAGTAAACCACTTCAGAGCCCTGGAACACGTCAAGAATCGAGAGGAAGTGACAGCGGAGAGCGGCTGCGTTAATGTAGTCCTTAGGGCCATGCAAAAGGTCCAGACGAAGCTGCGGCCGAGGCGTACACCATGGAGGCGTACATGAATGAACCGCAAGTAGAGGTGGTAAAGGAAAGGAATCCAGTTCGGAGAGAAGGGACCGCACACAAACCGCAATCGTTAGCCCCGATTTGGGCCGCCGATGCGGGAGATGGACTGCCATGGGTGGGAAAAGGAGACTGTAATTCGGATGCTCAGGGGAACTATGAATGTGTGGTGTAACTGGTGAGCAGTTGCGCACGTCTGATCTGCATTAGAGGGACAACAGCCTCCACGAGTACACTGGTCACCAGACTCGTCCTACAAGCTCCTGTCGCTAATCGAACCCCACAGCAGTGCACAGGGTCACGTAAATGCAATGCTGAAGGTGTTGACGAACCATAAACCACAGTCCCATAGTCAATTCAGGATTGGACAAGGGCTCTGTAGACCTACAGCAGCGTACAGCGATCTGCACACCAACTGGCAATGCTCAGGCAATGGAGGCATTGAGGTGCTGCCAGCAATTCTGCTTAAGCTTACGAAGATTACGGAGCCAAGTCAATTGAGCGTCGAAAACCAGTCCTAGGAATTGATATGTCTGCACTACAGTGAGTGGATCGTCATTAAGGTAATTGCGGGTTCCGCATGAACGGCAAGACGCTGACAGAAGTGCATGACACACAACTTTGCTGCTGAAAACTGGAAGCCGAGGGCTAGAGCCCATGACTGTGCCTTGTGGATGGCTCCCTGGATGCACCTCTCAGCAACAACAGTACTGGAGCAGCAATATGAAATGTAGAAGTCGTCTGCATACAGAGAAGGTGAGACGGAGGGCCCGACAGACGCTGCTAGACCGTTAATGGCCACTAAAAATAGAGACACACTCACTACAGAGCACTGCAGGACTCCTTTCTCCTGGATACGGGAGTCACCAACTTGGATACTAAAAGTACGGAGCGGAGGAGTGGTCCCCAAAGACCCCACTCATACACTGTGGCAAGGATATGACGTCATCACGTAAGTGTAAAAAGACGGCAATCAGGTGTTGCCATCTGGAAAAGGCTGCTCAGATGGCAGATTCGACACACACAAGATTATCAGTGGTAGAGCAACCCTGGTGGAATCCGCCCTGACACGGAGCCAGCAAGCCACGCGACTCAAATGGGGTGTTATAGGATTCACTGCAGCATGTAGTGAATGAAAGGACGCTCCCTTCCAGCCGCTGTTTGAGTGTGCAAAAGGCTGGGGGTAATTCTCCGACGCAGAGCCTCAAGCATAGTGTTCAGCAAAGTGCTCGGCAATCACGTTTGAGTCGGTACATAACTCGCCATTTATGGTAACACTGGGGACAGCTGTTGGGGCCTGGTACCCAAAAAGACGTTTGATCTTTGCCTAGAATTGGGAAGGTGACGTATGGCACCCAATGATGGAGACGTATCTCTCCCAACACTCCTCCTCCCGTTGTCTGATAAGGTAGTGAACACGGGCACAGAGCCGTATCAAGGTTATTAGGTGCTCCAGGGAAGGGTGCCGCTGTAGAGCTCACCGACACTCCTTAATTGCTTCAGGGACTTCCGGCACCCACCAAGGGACTGCCTTACGCCTCGGGCACCCTAAAGAGCGAGAGATCACGTTTTCTGCTGCAGAAACAATTTTGCTAGTCACCTGCTCCATCATCACATCGATGTTACCGTGTGGGGGAGATTCAGCGGTGACAGCAGAGGTGAAACTTCCCCAGTCCGCCTTGTTCAAAGCCCACCTGGGCAGGCGTCCATGTGCCTGATGCTGGGGCAGTGACAGGAAGATGGGGAAGTGGTCTCTACCACACAGGTCGTCATGTGCTCTCCAGTGGATAGATGGGAGAAGTCCTGCACTGCAAATTGATAAATCAATGGCCGAGTAACTACCATGAGCCACACTGAAATGTGTGGCGGCCCCAATATTTAAAAGCCAGAGGTCAAATTGCGACAGTAAAGTTTCGACTTCTCTGCTTCAGCCAGTAAGCATGGTACCACCCCACAAGGGGTTATGGGCATTGAAGTCTCCCAAAAGTAGGAAAGGTTTAGGGAGTTGATCAATCAGTGCAGCTAATACATTCAGGGGTACTGCATCATATGGAGGAAGATATACATTGCAGACAGTTATTTTCTATGTCGTCCTTATTCTGACAGCCACAGCTTCAAGAGGGGTTTGAAGGGGCACAGTTTCAGTACAGACCGAGTTTAGGACATAAACGCAAACTCCACCTGACACTCGATTATAGTCGATACGGTTCCTGTAATATCCCTTATAGCTGCGGAGGGCAGGGGTCCGCACTACTGGGAACCAGGTTTCCTGGAGGACAATGCAGATAGCATGTGTATAGCTTAATAGTTGCCATAGTTCAGCCACGCAGTGGAAAAAACCTCTGCTATTCCACTGTAGGATGACATTGTGAGACTGGGAAGACATGGAACATTCAATGAGGCAGTTTACGCCTCAGAGTCACTTGCTGCCACTGATTTATTGCCTGAGCAGTCCATATCCATTGTGTGTGAGGGTCAGGTGACATCTAGATCCTCAGCAGACGCCAAAATCTCCTCCCCCATCCTCAGCCGCAGAGCTTGTAGGTAGTGGTGGTGTGGGTGCCACCGCAGTTTCCTCGGTCTTAGGGTTTTTCTCCTCGGATTTCTCTCGCTGCTCCTTGGGTTTCCCTAGTTGGGAGGACTTCACTGGCTCAGTCTCTGGGACTGAGGATGAGCGTGAAGCTCTACAACCAGCTGCTTTTGGGCTCTTCAGCCACTGGTGGGAGTCGTCTTTCCCACTAGAAGAAACCTGGGAAGGGAGTGACCCAATGGACCCCTTCCTAGCGAGGGAAGCCGAAGAAGATTTACGCTTCTCCGGCTTAGAAGTGGGGACGGACGTCCCCGATGGTTGGGGGGGGTGTTGCTACAGAAGTAGGTTGTGCGGGAGCAACAGGAAGGGAGATCCCCCCCCACCACAAGGGGGCAGTTGTAGTCTTCTGGCTCTGAGAGGTGACCTGGGTTGGTGGAGCTGATGGTGCCAGAACTGTTGCAGCGGCGGTATAGGACAATGTCATATGCACAGGATGCAGGCGTTCAAATTTTCTCATAGCCTCAGTGTAGGTCAGTCTGCCCAGTGTCTTGTACTCCATGATTTTCCTTTCTTTCTGGAGAATCCTGCAGTCTGGTGAGCAAGGTGAATGGTGCTCTCCTCAGTTGACACGGATGGGAGGCAGGGCACATGGAGTATTAGAAATTGATGGGCATCCACAATCTCGGCATGTGACACAGGAAGTACAGTGGGAAGACATATAGCCAAACTTCCAGCACTTAAACCACCGCATCAGGGGAGGGATATAGGGCTTTACATCACATACGTAGACCATCACCTCGAACTTCTCGGGCAATGTATCACCCTCAGGCCAAGATGAAGGCACCAGTGGCAACCTGATTATCCTTCAGACCCCAGTGGACATGCTGGACGAAATGTACACCTCGCCACTCTAAATTGGCGTGCAGCTCATCATCGGACTGCAAAAGAAGGTCTCTATGAAATATGATACCCTGGATCTATATAAGCTCTTTGGGGTGTGATGGTTACAGAAACATCCGCCAGCTTGTCATAACCGAGTAATTGCCGTGACTGGGCAGAGCATGCTGTTTTGATCAAGACTGACCCAGATCTCATTTAGGAGAAGCCCACCACCTCCACAAACTTGTCCCTAAATGCTCAACAAAAAGCTGAGGCTTCATTGTCATGGAAGATTCCACATCAGCTCTCAAACATACAAGGTACTGGGGTGAATAAGACCCGGTGCCACTCTTAGCCTGACATTCCTGCCATGGTGTGGCTAGAGAGGGGAACGATTTGAGGACGTACTTCTGTGTGTTGAATCGCTTAGAGACTGCTGGTGTTTCACTACCAGCAAGTGATGATGGACTATGCTTTATCACAGGTCATCTGCCCTGATGCCACCCACTCCAATCAGAGGCCCTTACCACGGGCGCCACCCAGCTGCAGCAAAGGCCACCTGGCAGGATGGCCATTGCCAGAAGTCCCAATGCCCCAGGGCGATGGGCATCTCCTGTTTGGCATACGTGGAGAGTTAACGGTGCAGGCATCGACAGAGCGATCCCTATGTGGTCAGGGGGCTACAACTAACAGGGTACATGGTGGCCCCACCACAACAGACTGGCTACCGTGTTGGATATCAGATGCAAAGTAGTCCATGGTCATCGTCGACGCAGAAATCGACACTGCATAGTGCATGGTGGAAAATGCACCCAGGAAGGTGTCCTCGTCCAAGAGATGGAGAATGGGCAGGACTGCAATGCGACAACGAGAAAGTGGACTAAAGATCTCAATGCGCGATGGACACAATGCACCCTGTAAGGCGCCCTTCCCGAACTGGCTCACTTTTCGGAAAAATTTTGAAGAATGGATGTCAAACCCTACAGGGGACCATCACATAAAGCCCAAAATGTGTGAAACTCCATTTAGTCACCTTGTACGACAGGCAGGAATACCTCAGGCCTTTTCTAACCCCCGGACGCGCAGGGGGGGGACACTAACCTATGTAACGGCATCAAATGTAACTTATTACATGAAACGGTTATTCTGTTATAAATTTTTATAATCAGGGCAAGACTTTGTGCTCACCCTGCACACACACACACACACACACACACACACACACACACACACACACACACACAGAACTTACATCAGCACACATATAGTCACAGATAAAACAGTTGAAAGTAAAACCTGAGAAAGCTGTAAACACTTACAGAAACAAATGAAAATATACATACAGTATACAGCAGTCAAAATGCTATACATTGAAAACAGTGACCAAAAGGAAAAGTACTAACTCACAAGCAGTTTGCCACATGAGAGAAAGCTGTTTGGTTTAAAAATAGTGAATTAGATGCTGATCTGCAAGTACCTTTACATTTTATTACGAAAACTTCAACAAACAGATTTAAATTTATAACCTGTAAGTGCAAATGATCACCTGTATGTGCAAAATATTTCAAGAAAACACCTGAAGATGTCTTGTAACTAAAGTGAAATGCATCTGAGTGCACAAGATAAATAACAAAACTTAATGAGCAGCATGCAAAACATGTTTTTCTTTTGAACTACTGTAATTTATATACACATGCTGCAAAAATTGCCAGCAGAAGAAACTTATTCCACAAATCTACTGGACTTTTCACATGTACTGCCAAGCTCAAATACTGCATTCCATGTTTCCTTAGCTAGCAGTTGTCTGAAAGTGCCCACATTTTATTCACTTAGAATTTTTTGTTCTTTAACTGAATCTGTTTGCACTGTTGTTTCGGGTATTGTATGGAAAGCAATATACTGTCTGTTATGGTCACTTGAACTGTTCCAGTCTGGAAGCCATTATTATCTGTGTTTATAAATATCTGGTTAATAGTTTTACATGTGTTTTTGTCATTGTTGTGGAAGAGTTTATAGTGGTCTGTAAGTTATGTGTTGGCAGTGTGGTCATGAGATTTTGCTTTTTTCATTTGAGTTTTCCTGGAAATTTACGTTAAAATCACCACATAATATTAGATTTTTCTTATTAGCGTCAAGTTTACTGAGTGCACCGTCTAGTTCCTGTAGGAGTATATGTAAGCCTTATCTGGGCTTCTGGGCAGGCAAATTATAATTGCTTTTAGTGAAGCAATGTATGTAGCTGTTATTACAGCCTTTTTACTTTCGCAGCATCTCTAAGGATTTTAAGCACAAATATTTCATGTTACTTCCAACAAAAAATGCCTGTCCCATCATGGGCAGAGGATATTCTACAGAATGATGAGGATAGAGTTAATTTTTGTAGTTTCAAACTGCAAGCATACTACTGCCTGACCAATGTTCACTTAAGCATATAACAGAAACTTCCTTCAGATCAACAGACCAGAGTATTTCAAATTTGCTAATTTTATTCGGAAATCATACTACATTCTGATGAAAGAATATAAATTTTGTACTTTTGTCAAGTCCAGGCAATATGTAATTGACCACTTACTTCCTTTTTCGCCCACCCATTTTCAAAATGATGTCTGCTTGGGCTTTGTTTTCACCCCCTTCATGCCATATTAGTTTCCCTTATTTCTAATGTTGTTGCACACACCTCTTACATTCTACTGACAGTTACAGATCTCAGTCTATTTAACAGTGCCAATATAAATCCTTTGTATTGTCAACACAGCAAGGTACAAATTTCTAATGAAACATTTGCTGAATTTGAATGGCAGGAAAGGGAACATTTCATTCTTGGAAAGAACTGAATATTTAAGATGGGATGCAAGGAATCTTCAGACAGATTCACAGGTATAACCAGAATTTGCATTTTAGTCATCGCCCAGTATATAGTTACACTGTCAGTGTGTTTCTATACAATCTATGCTCTGGTGTACAGTAAAATTTGCATTTTCGAAAAGATTCTTAGACAGTGGTTAAGTCATTCCCCATAACATGCTGGAGGCATTAATCGAATAAACCAGGAGGGCCTCTGTGAAGTCTGAAAAATGACAGGGTGTACTGAAAAATTAAGGTTTGTGTGCAACCATGGCGTGTGTGTGAATGAATCTATCACTAACAGCATTGTCTGTGAAAGTTAAGGGTCTGAGTTGGAATAGTGACCCAGTGCACAGTTTTTATATGCCAGAAAGTTTCATTTCTGTATACACTCTTCTTTAGAGTGGAAGATTGATTGTACAATAACAATCCTGTATCTTGACCTCCAGCGTTACTTAACTGATTATTTTCCTTATTCATCATGTCACAGGGTGGCACAGATTTGGTACATTCTGTCTACCAGCCCTTTTCAACCAATGTGATTTAGTCTTCTTCCAGGTGCCTTGACATGAACAGCACTGGACAATGATAAAATTCTCTCTGCCACACTGTGTTGTGGCCATGCTTCACTTTCATTCATTGTTTTCAACAGAAACAGCCTGCTAAGCTTGACAACACAGAAGGTGCCAACTCCTCCTCTGCCACCTAATTAAAGTCAAGTTCATCCCCTCCACACTTCCCTTACCCCACTATTACAGATCCCCCCCCCATTTCCCTGTGCAGAAGCATCTTTCGACATGGCATGCATTACAATACAGATTTAATGCAATTTTATGGTACTGACCTTCATCAAGTATGTTGTGGAGTTGATAACTGAAGCAAAAAAGGAGAGTATTCTGGTGAAACGTTAGCATATGTCTGCCCAGTTCACTCCGAAGCAATGATATTGTCACATTAGGTGTCTCCACTGACAGCTCAAAACGTGCCAAAGGCTCCAACCTGAGGAAAAGTTAGTTATCACCTGAACTGAAAGCAGTACCAAATCATACAGTACAACATATTAATTATTTAAAATCAAAACAAATACATTTGCATGTCTCTTCGCCATACTCCATTTATTCCTGTTTCACCAACTGGGAAACAGAAATACACTATTAAATAATTTAGGAGTAAAGGAGACCACTCACCACATAGCAGAAGTGTTGTGTCACGCCTATGACACAAAACAGAAAGAAAACTTGCTATCTTTCAGAATAAATGCTTTGTCGAGCTACAGTACGTACGTGTGCGTGCGCGCACACACACGCACACACACATGCACGCACACACGTACGCCCGCAAGCGCGCGCGCGCGCACACACACACACACACACACACACACACACACACACACACACACACACACACACACACATTGTGCTGACTTCACATTCAATATTGGAATTGCAGTTTGGCAGGTGGACTGGGGTGGGGGTTGTATCAGGTGGGAAGGGTGAGAAAGAAGTTGGAAGCAGGAGGAGGGGTTAGGGATGGGTGGGTAATGGCAGCTTACCAGTGAGTTATGGATAAGGGAAGCTGGTAGGTACATGGACTAGGTAATGCGACACTTGGTCACCAGAGCCGCTGAAGTCCAGCATGATAAAGATGACATGGACGTGTGGACTGGGAAGGGGGAACAGGACAGTGGAGGGTAAAACTGTTGGTGGAGGGTGTGAAGACAGTGGAGATGGATGCCAGGAGGATTGTGGGAGTGAAGGATGTGTTATAAGGAAATTTCCCATCTATGTAGCTCAGAAAATCTGGTGCTGGAGGGAAGGATTCAGATGCCGTGGGTTGTGAAATAGACACTGAACTTTGGCTTGTTGTGCTCAGCAGCATGTTGTGCCACTGGGCTGTTCTTGGCTACAGTTTCGTGGTGGCCATTCATTCTGGTGAACAACTGGTTGGCAGTTATAACCACATAAAATGTCATGCAGAAATTGTGGCACAGCTGGTATATTACACCCCTGCATCTGATGGATTAGGGGTACCTGTGGCAGGACTGGAGTAAGATGTGCTGGCTGGGTGAATAGGTCTTCCACAGGGGTAAGTCATTCCTTTTAAGATGATTCTTGTGGATGATAGGAGGATTAGGAGTGTGTCGGTATATGTCAAGGGAAATTCTTTGTGGGCTAGGTTTGGGGGCAGTGATTGTCTGTTAAGGCGTTTGTGAGACCTTGAGTATACTGGGTAAGGAAATCTCATCACTGCAGATATGACGTCTACAGGAGACCAGGGTAAAAAGGTGTGTTTGATATGTACAGAGGTATATAAGTGACCATCAGAGTGTGGGGAGGTCTACATTCAGGAAGGTAGCACATTGGGTTGAGGAGGATCAGGTGAAGAAGGTGGGAGAAGTTGTTGAAGTTATGGAGGAATGGGACAGGGTGTCTGGCCCTAGGTCCGGCTCATGAAGATGTCATCAAAGAATGTGAACCAGACAAGCAGTTTCAGGTTTTTGAACGATAGGAAGGTTTCCTCTAGGTGACCCATACACTGGTTTCCAAAGGAGGCTCTTGTGGGTACCCATAGTTGCGCCAGAGATTTGTTTCTATGCATTCCCCTCTAAGGAGAAGTAGTTGTTGTAGTAGTAGCAGTGGCAGTAGTAGTAGTAGTAGTAGTAGTAGTAGTAGCAGCAGTAGCAGCATTATTCATCCGTAGGTCTCTTTTTACAAGGATACATGTTAAAGTATTTACAAGTTTAGACCAATTTAAAATGAACTAATTCGTATACATATATATTTACAGACTTCTAGTTAGACAAAAAAATTAAGATTTACTCCTGGTATTTACAAATAACTTATTAGATAATGTAATGCCACACTGTTCACTAATATTACCTCACAATCAGTCACTGCACACAATATACACACATTGTTTCGTAACACTTCACTCATTACACACACACACACACACACACACACACACACACACACACACACAGTGGTGAATTCTGTAACGTAACTTCCCATTTGCTATCCTGAAAAACTGAGTCAGCTTCCCTCCATAACGAGTGAGATGTTGAGCTCAGCAAAAGGAAGAGGTGTTAGTACTGAGCTATGCATAGCTTGGGGGTAAGTATTTCTAGAAAGGAAAAAAGACGGAAAAAACATAAAGTGAAGGTGTTGTGTGGAATGTTAGATGCTTTATAATAATAATAATAATAATAATAATAATAATAATAATAATAATAATAATTATTATTATTATTATTTGTACAACATTTTTATCAAACCCCTACTCTGTTTTATCTAAGTAATCCTTCAACATATATAATGTACTGCATAACAGGTACTTTTTAACTGTCTTTTTAAATAAGTGTATTTTTGCAGTTTCTTTATCTCTTTTAGTAATTTATTGTACAGTTTTATTCCTTGGTAGAAAACACTGTTTTGAGTTTTATGTTTATTTTTTCGTGGTAGATGTAAGTATATCTCTTGTTGCATGGTCATTAACAGAGCTGTTTGTGCAGTAATTATCAATGTTATTTTTGATGTGTATAACTGATTGGTATATGTATTCACCTGGAGCAGATAAAATCCCCAGTGTTTTGAACAGATCTTTACAATGAGCTCTACTAGTATTTTTGGTTATTATTCTTATGGCTCTTTTCTGGAGTTTGAAAATTGTGTTCATATTTTGCGCATTTGTTCACCAAAAAGAATGACATAGCTAAGAACTAAGTGTACATATGAATAATATGAAACTAAGAGACACAACATGTTACACACTGATGATAGGATTCTAAGGGCAACATGTTGATGACATTCTGTTTGGAAGTACCTTTGTGTGTCCACACCACTTCAACTGAGAATCAATATTCACTCCTTAAAATTTTGCATCTTTATCAAGGGCATCAAGCACAACTTTTGTGAATTCTACTACAGCTGACTCTGTATTTTTTGCCGCTTCGGAAACCAAACTGTGATTCACTTAAAAGATTGTATTTATTCAGGTAATTCATTAATATGTCTTTCATAATTGCTTGTATTATTTTTGAGAATGCTGACAGCAGGGGCCGGTAATTTTCTGTCTTCTGCATTACCTTTCTTAAGCAAAGGTACAACTCCTGCCTGTTTTAACTGCTCTGGAAATGCCCCTGATGTGAAGGAGTCATTTATTATATTTGTTAAGGGGCCTTGTATAATCCCTATGCATTGTTTCAGTACACACATTGGTACTTCATCTAAACCTACTGACTTATTATTTTCAAGTTTTTGAACAGTTTTATTGACTTCATTCTCTGTGGTTGGAAGTAACATCATTGTATTTAGTGCAACATTATTTACAAGTGTTATATTTGCTTTGGAGAATTTTTGCTGTAACATCTCTGAAGTACTTGAAAAATGCTTGTTTACATACCGTATTTACTCGAATCTAAGCCGCACTTTTTTTCCGGTTTTTGTAATCCGAAAAATCACCTGCGGCTTAGAATCGAGTGCAAAGTAAGTGGAAGTTCTGAAAAATGTTGGTAGGTGCCGCCAGAACTAACTTCTGCCGTTGAATACATGTAGCGCTACACAGGCATGCTTTGCAGGCACAAAGATAAATACTGGCGCCAAAACCTCTGCGTCAGTAAATAATTTTTTTTTTTTAAAAAAGGTGTAAGACGAGCTTTTTTCTCCGCCCCCGAGTTTCGACCACTGCATTTTCATACATTATCCAACGAAGTAAATACAAATTCCGTGTTGTTCATCTTCGAATGTAGCAGCATTTCAATGTACTACGAAAATCCGACTGGCAAGACTATTTGGGATGTTTGTCAATATGGCCAATTCTACATTCTGAATTTTTTCCTACATGTGAGAAGAGATGGTTGCTAATAGGAACTTTTATGAATTGCGAATCACGTGCAGTATTTTCTTCAACATAAGAATAATACGGATATAAACATTTTGCCATGTATTCTTTCGTGTTTGCTGCCATCTCATTTAAATCCTGTCTTCCTAATAACCTACGAAACTAGTGTGAGACAGCAGCAAACGTGGAAGAATATACATATCATGTCATGTTTATATTCGTATTATTCTGATGCCTAATAGTGATACATTCAGAAATGAAGCACAGCAATTGACTAGATTTTTAAATCTAAGACGACTAATTTCTGTGCAGAATGTAATGTACAAAAGAGGCGTCTGCAAAGATTTTCAGACGGAGAAAAATTTTAGCTAAACTGTCGTTCAGAACATCTATCATACGCAGTCTATTATTTGGTTCTTGTTGATCATTATCAAAGAAAACAGCAGTATAGTTAACAACAAATAGCAGTCTCTTGCCATTGTTTCGCTAATGAGACAATTCCTTTCTTTTTTTTATTGTAAGCGGCGGTAGCGCGCACCTTAGCAAGCCATGCCGCGAGCGGCGACAGGCCGTAAACACTTACTATCAGAATGCGACAAACAACACATGACACAGTACAATAATGCATTTTCAGCCTAGAGTGACGTAAACACCTATAACAAAGAGAACGGCACTTATCAGATCAAAGAAAAATAAGCAACCCATTCAAACCAGACGAAGCACGCCTGACGCATAGCAATGGCTACCTGGTAAAGCTTAACTGCTAAGCTTACGACTCGAACCAAACTACTGTAGCTGTATCGTCATTTATTCTACCTAAATTGTGTCTCATATTACAGTAGACCAACTTTGTTTCGATTTGGAGGTGCGGCCTAAAACGTTTCTCTCCCCTTGAATTTCGAGTCTCAAATTTCAGGTGCGGCTTAGATTCGGGAAATTTGTTTTCCTTGATTTCGAGTCTCATTTTTCAGGTGCAGCTTCGATTCGAGTAAATACGGTAGTTTGCTACGTGTTGTGGATCATTTATTACCTTATCCCACTCCCTTAACAGTATTTTATTCTGCGATTGTTTGCCTCTCCCAGTTTCCTTCTTTATAACATCCCAGACTGCTTTGCTTTTATTCTCTGTATTATATATTATTTTTGTCATTAAACGACTTTTTTGCAGCAGTCAGCACCTTCCTATAGATCTTTTTGTATCTATGATAGAAATTTAAGAATTCTGTATCATTGCGAATCTTTTTCATGGAACTGAAGTATTTAAGTGTTTGGGAGGACTTCTTAATAACTGTTGTTATCCATCTGTTTTTGTGAGATAATACAGACATGCATACTTTTGGAAATGCCTTTTCAAAGTTCAATTACAACAATGTGGAGAATTTTGTATTCATATTGGTTTCCTTATACACTTCCTCCTAGCTTTGTATTTCTAGTTCTTTTGAAAAATCTTTTATTTTGATATCTGATAGATGTTGTTTGTAGGCTTGTAGTTTAGGAAATGATTCAATGCCTGATTTTACTGCTGTTATTTGACAGAGATGGTCTGATAGTCCGACATCTTTTACAGCTACATCACATTTTTCCCTGTCCATATTTGTGACCACATGGTCAATTACTGATGCAGTCATTGCAGTAAACCTTGTTGCACTATTGACCAGTAGGGGCATGCCAAAACTTTGAAGGATGTTTATGAAGGTGCTGCTGGATTCATTTATGATATTAGTGTTGATGTTAATGTCCACACACAGAATTATGTTGGCCTTTGTACTTGAGACTTTATCTAGAACTTCTATTAAGTTATTGAAAAAAGTGTCCACACTACCACTGGGAGACCTATACACACACACACAAAATGATTAAATTCTTGGTGATATCAAGACCTGTTAATTCAATAGCTGATATTTCAAAGTGTTTGTCTTCACTTACTGTACAGTGTTCCTTTTCTGATATAAATGCACGACACTCCACCCCTTGAAGTAGTTCTGTAGTAGGAGTTTGCCCTTTCATACAATGATAATACTAATGTTGGATTTCTGTGTCTCTACACCAGTGCTCAGTAATACAAACTACTGTGCAGTTCAAAGATTGGAGCTCAACTTCTAATAGTTGTATTTTATTTTCTAATGATTGCATATTTTGATGGAGGATTGTTAAGTCTGTGAAATGCCCCATGTTACTCTTTCCAGTGGTTTGTTTTTCTTTGACACATCTGGTGTGTGTGATATTTGAAGTGTTAAAATCTGTCTTGTGAGTGATTGTTTCAGTATTTTTTAAACTGCTGGAGATACTCTTAGGCAGAGGATCCTGTTGTCTGGATTTATCCTAAAAATGTGGGAGCGGACATAGTTGCTCAGGACAGGGTGTATACGTGGAGTACAATTTCCCAGTGCTTTAGAAAACGAAACTCAGGGAAAGAGACATATTTTGGAAATGTCTTTGATATGCAGCAACATATACAGTGCGTATTTTCGTATTACAAAAGTATACATTGGAATCCACCAAACACTGCATGTTACTTTCCGAATCATTGAAATCGAGAAATTGATGTGCTTTTGTAACCCATTCGTAGCTCATGTCATGTGACGTCGCCAGCTGATGACAGCGGATATTCAGAGCATAGGACACGTGATGTAGTCAGCCAACAGCAACATCACTGTTAAGTAGCACGAACACACAAACAGGGAAAGTTAATACTTTAAATCAATATACATAGTGTTGCTACGAGAAAAGCAAAGGTTTCACATAAAATATTGGTCTCAAGGTGCAAGAGAAGCTAAGTTTCGCATATATTGTTGACCTTTTTTGCGCATGTTACACTTTAAGATATATCGCACATATGTGCCAGTAAAATTCGAAATTCTTCTAAATGGCTCGTCATCAAAGAGTTGATTTTTAAATGAGAGTCAAACGCTCTGTGATTTAATAAATTCATGGTACATTCTTGCACATACTTCAACTTACGTAAAAGGATATTTACTTTGAAAGTAACGCTTTTCAAACCACTATTCACAATATTTTCCTGCGACCTGTTAGAAATTGGTTCGTTTCAGCAGTTGCCAGAGAGCGCAGATAACAGACGACACCGTGCTTGGGTAGCTATCATAACGTAGGAAACCAGTATGTACATACGAGTAAAACATTGAAAGATCATACATTATGTCATAAAAGAAACAAGACATCGGAGGATACTGCAAGAGCATCGGAATTTCGTGAACCATATTAAAATTTGCACATTTAAAGTGCATACTTAAAGGGCAAATTCGTATGTGCAGGTTCCCAATGAAGTAGACCTCGACCTGATATTAAGCTTTTCAGTGTGGTTTTTGGGATGTAAATTTTCTTGGAGTACCAGTACTGTACAATATCATGTTCGGTTCTCTATTATGGCACAATGCCATACGTGCTAGAAAATGAAAACGTGCACTTGAAATGCAGCGAACAGTTGAAACTAGCCAGTACTGTGGAATTAAACATTTCATTTCAAATACATTGACTGCCTCTGCGGAAAAGGTTAACAAAAGTCAAATTTCTTTAGCAAACAGACAAAAATAACTTCATTGTTCCGTAAGGCGATTAATGCTTGACTGTCAGAAAGGTGAAAATAAAATAAAATCTGAAACTAATGACATATTTCAGCCTTCCATAATGATGTGAATGTGTTTTAATTCACCTGTAGTGCCAGGCCACAGATATCCATTTTGTTTTCATTTAACGAGAAAGTAAACGAAGGGGAAACAGCAAAATCACTAAATGTAAACATGGGTCACATGGAGACTACCCACTATAACTCAGACTGCTCTGCGCATCAGCCCTGGATCTACGACATTTATGAACCAGGTCAATACTAAAAATATCAAATTTTCAAAATATGTTCATCTTTTAGCTCACATCTTTCTGAAAAGTCTGAAACTTAAAACATATGTATTCGAGGAAATGTAAGACGTATTATTTGGTCTTACGTATGCCAAAGTGCAGTGCCACACCTCTTCATAAAGCATTTTTCTACCGCGCGGCAAAACTATATTCAGGAGAGTGGAAATTGGAATATCCTGTGGTGCCTCTCCTGCTCCCAGTCGACCGGTTTGACAGCCTGCCCCTCTTAAAAAAAATCTTGCTATTAATAGCGGATGGGATTATTTGTAATCAAGAGAACAAGAACTCTTCAGAAAATCTGAACTCTTTATTGCCTATTAGTTAATAGCGAGCTGTTTTGTGTGACATAAAATTAAATATAGGATATATAAAACCAATACTGACAAGATTAAATATAAAAACAATGATGAGGTGACTTACCGAACAAAAACGCTGGCAGGTCGATAGACACAAACAAACAATGATGGTGCTATAGTCAGTTCAGCTTCATTGATAGATTTCCTTACATGCAAATTCTTTTTATCTGAACTGTTTTTGCTAGGCACTTGACATTCATTTAAAGTGCCTCACTGTTCTGCATTATGTCACAACTTCTTTAAACCTCATTTTATATTCCTTGGCTCCAACATCATCTGCCACAGTTGCCTCTCTTGTCATTTTAACTTTGTGAAAGCCACAAAGATCCTTGAAGTGATCAAACCTACCTGAGCTGGCCAGGAACAGTGCTGGCTCCAGAGGGAAGTATGTGTTGTTGGTTGTGATGCATTTTTTCGTTCTTCCCATTGCTTCCCAGTGAGATTTGGTTACTCTAGTCACACTTAAGTCATTTGAAGGTTGAGCAGTTTTTTGAATTGATTCCGTATTATGGTGATTACTGTTCACACTGGATTCACTAAGTCTCAAAGCACGCTGTATGACAATAATATGCTCATCCTTCCCTCCCCATGATTCATCAGTCTGCCGACTGGTTTGATGCAGCCCATCACAAATTCCCCTCATGTGCCAACCTGAATGACAGTAAAAATCAAACACAGAACTTGTAATTAAGCAGAAAAGGTCACAACACAAAATATGCCAGAGTGTTTACTTACTCAACCTGTTATAATACCTCCGTGCTCATGATGAAAAAGTACACAAGATTTCTGAATGAATTAGAAGTAGACTTTTGAATGCATGCATAGTGTATGTGATGTCTCTGTCAGGAGAATCCTCATCACATCTAGAAATAAACTTTCCGCAGACAAAAGGGGACGGGGCTATACGAGCTGAGCGAGTAAAGCCGAACGGACGAATGCCAATCACTGTCTGATTATGTGGTTGATTGGGTTTGCGAACGATGAGCGTTCTTATAATTACTAGCGAAATCCATAGATTCAGACTACCAGAATGGAAATAAATGACTGACAGGAATAACAGGTGAGAAAGATTACGTATTATCTTCTCGGTGTATCCAAGAAAACGATATTTTTACGGAAAAATTTTGGCCAGATCGCTACACTAGTAAGGACCAGTAGTACAGTCCCTGGCTAGCAGCTGTGTAAGTTCTGTTCTGGAAGTAATGCGGAAAACATGTTGTTCGAACATGTAATAGCGCCTAACTGGAAAATAATCGCGGGACAACTAAACCTGTGATTCTAGCAGGGTTAGTGAAGTTAATCGGCGAACAAATGTTGACAGTGGCAGCAATAGCTACAGAATTTGTGATGACAAGATTGTTTGTTAGAATGAGGAAGGAGAAGAAACCGGGACATCACACAAATTATGGAAGAATAAGACGATTCCAAATTTATATAAGAATTTCGTAATACTACTTTTCGATCTCGTGCTTGAGAAGCGGGTGCGTATGAATGAAATGTGAAACTGTTTCCTAACATAAAGCTTTTTGCTTGTGGTAGGCCTAATAGGCATTTGATATTGGTACTTCGTGAATTATATTCTGTCGTGTTATAAAAATGGCCATTTGTGCCAAAACAGTCTCGTTTATTTGGTGTGTGTTACAAACCTGCTGCAATATTAGAAAGGCCTATTTTGTTTTATCTAGCAGACAGTGACAAAATAGGTGTAATCAGTCTTGGGTATTATTTGTATTAACAGCTTTTTCAGTATTAGATAATGACATTTCGATTTTTCATGTAGCAAAACGTTTGACGAACTTTAATGAGGTAATAGATTCTTTCACAGAAAGGAAAGCACGCCATGTAAAGCTGTAGCAAGATTAGAGGGAAAAAATGCTAAGAGCTAAGGTTTGAAGAAATGTGTAATTTCTTGCTTATCTCTTGTCAGTATTGATATAATGGAAGGAAACATTCCACGTGGGAAAAATTAAATATAAAAACAAAGATGAGATGACTTACCGAACAAAAACGCTGGAAACTACTGGCAAAAACAGAAAGAGGAAAATAAGACGACAGAAAAGATTTCGAAATGCAACAGTGACAATAACAAACGTAATTGTTGGATTAAGGGAAACATTATGTACACTAGTAAGCTGATATTAAGCAACAAGGGTTGTAATAAATTAAGCTGTGCTTTTATCATTAAGTGCACATGCAGGTGGTCTTTTTTTTTTGGGGGGGGGGGGGGGGGGGAGGGGGGGGGGGCTTGCAGCAGACACCAGAGCTCTATTTGTTGCAGCATTCTGTCACAGTCGATAGCCAGTCACTTTCTCTTTCAGTAAAAAGGTGACTCCAAAACAAAGTACCCTTGGGATAACTTTAGTCGGGATTGAATGAGGCAGGTTTGCTTTCAGAGTCAACTCCTCTGTAGCCATTTGATATGTGTGGATGACATCGCATTGCTCCTTCTGAAGAAAATGACCCACAATCGCATGAAATCTTTTACAAACAGCAATAGTGGAAAATTACTTGCCTGAAGCCATTTTCCATATTAACAAAATTTCATTAATGCTTAGTATTATACATGTTGTACCATGTATATGTTTATATCACAGGGACAGAGACCTACAGATAGACTGTCTTAGACAATTTCAGTATTTTGTATACCCTCCTCTGGAAAATATGCAGTTCTGAAAACATTTATGGAGGCAGTCATAGAGGTGCTGGATTCGATCTTGAGAGATAATGTTTAGAGTTCCACACTACTTCCATTTGTTGTCACAACTGGTCAATAAAGTCTGGACCTACTTCTACTCTAATGTATTATGCACATGTTCAAAGGGGAACATATCCGGTAACTGGGCTATGATCTTCAAACAGGGCATTTGGTAGCAAGATAAGTATGTGTCTGGGCATTGTTCTGTTTGAGTAGACATCTTTCGGATGCTGTTAGAATGGCAACAGAATGAGGTGGATGATGTTTTGCTTATGTCCTTCATTCCTCTCTGTGCCATTGGTAAATACTGGTTGTGTACATTCATAGAAATTTATGGCATTCCACACCATTAGCAAGTCAGTATCTTGCACACTCTAGTTGCCACCACATATCTAGATTACATCAGATTCAGAAACGATTACCAATGATGCCAAACACAACTTCACAATGTTTTATTGCTTCAACAGCATGGCTAAATACACTCCTGGAAATTGAAATAAGAACACCGTGAATTCATTGTCCCAGGAAGGGGAAACTTTATTGACACATTCCTGGGGTCAGATACATCACATGATCACACTGACAGAACCACAGGCACATAGACACAGGCAACAGAGCATGCACAATGTCGGCACTAGTACAGTGTATATCCACCTTTCGCAGCAATGCAGGCTGCTATTCTCCCATGGAGACGATCGTAGAGATGCTGGATGTAGTCCTGTGGAACGGCTTGCCATGCCATTTCCACCTGGCGCCTCAGTTGGACCAGCGTTCGTGCTGGACGTACAGACCGCGTGAGACGACGCTTCATCCAGTCCCAAACATGTTCAATGGGGGACAGATCCGGAGGTCTTGCTGGCCAGGGTAGTTGACTTACACCTTCTAGAGCACGTTGGGTGGCACGGGATACATGCGGACGTGCATTGTCCTGTTGGAACAGCAAGTTCCCTTGCCGGTCTAGGAATGGTAGAACGATGGGTTCGATGACGGTTTGGATGTACCGTGCACTATTCAGTGTCCCCTCGACGATCACCAGTGGTGTACGGCCAGTGTAGGAGATCGCTCCCCACACCATGATGCCGGGTGTTGGCCCTGTGTGCCTCGGTCGTATGCAGTCCTGATTGTGGCGCTCACCTGCACGGCGCCAAACACGCATACGACCATCATTGGCACCAAGGCAGAAGCGACTCTCATCGCTGAAGACGACACGTCTCCATTCGTCCCTCCATTCACGCCTGTCGCGACACCACTGGTGGCGGGCTGCACGATGTTGGGGCGTGAGCGGAAGACGGCCTAACGGTGTGCGGGACCGTAGCCCAGCTTCATGGAGACGGTTGCGAATGGTCCTCGCCGATACCCCAGGAGCAACAGTGTCCCTAATTTGCTGGGAAGTGGCGGTGCGGTCCCCTACGGCACTGCGTAGGATCCTACGGTCTTGGCGTGCATCCGTGCGTCGCTGCGGTCCGGTCCCAGGTCGACGGGCACGTGCACCTTCCGCCGACCACTGGCGACAACATCGATGTACTGTGGAGACCTCACACCCCACGTGTTGAGCAATTCGGCGGTACGTCCACCCGGCCTCCCGCATGCCCACTATACGCCCTCGCTCAAAGTCCGTCAACTGCACATACGGTTCACGTCCACGCTGTCGCGGCATGCTACCAGTGTTAAAGACTGCGATGGAGCTCCGTATGCCACGGCACACTGGCTGACACTGACGGCGGCGGTGCACAAATGCTGCGCAGCTAGCGCCATTCGACGGCCAACACCGCGGTTCCTGGTGTGTCCGCTGTGCCGTGCGTGTGATCATTGCTTGTACAGCCCTCTCGCAGTGTCCGGAGCAAGTATGGTGGGTCTGACACACCGGTGTCAATGTGTTCTTTTTTCCATTTCCAGGAGTGTATAATTCCAAGATGAGAACCCACTTTTTCACCAAATTAAGCTGTTAAGGGGTCAGAATTATCATACATGGTCCCTATTCCATCAACAGAATGGTACTTTAAATTACTGTCTTTATTACCTTCTGTTAGAGTCCCATGTAAATATGATATGTCTATGTCACTTCTTACTTTCTATTTGATTATATCATGTCATGCTGTTGAAGCAATAATGGCCTGCGGAATATCAGACCAGCTGTGTGGCTGGATTGAAGAGTTTTTAGCAAACAGAACACAGCATGTTGTTATCAATGGAGAGACGTCTACAAATGTTAAAGTAACCTCTGGCGTGCCACAGGGGAGTGTTATGGGACCATTGCTTTTCACAATATATATAAATGACCTAGTAGATAGTGTCGGAAGTTCCATGCGGCTTTTCGCGGATGATGCTGTAGTATACAGAGAAGTTGCAGCATTAGAAAATTGTAGCGAAATGCAGGAAGATCTGCAGCGGATAGGCACTTTGTGCAGGGAGTGGAAACTGTCCCTTAACATAGACAAATGTAATGTATTGCGAATACATAGAAAGAAGGATCCTTTATTGTATGATTATATGATAGCGGAACAAACACTGGTAGCAGTTACTTCTGTAAAATATCTGGGAGTATGCGTGCGGAACGATTTGAAGTGGAACGATAATATAAAATTAATTGTTGGTAAGGCGGGTACCAGGTTGAGATTCATTGGGAGAGTGCTTAGAAAATGTAGTCCATCAACAAAGGAGGTGGCTTACAAAACACTTGTTCGACCTATACTTGAGTATTGCTCATCAGTGTGGGATCCGTACCAGATCGGTTTGACGGAGGAGATAGAGAAGATCCAAAGAAGAGCGGCGCGTTTCATCACTGGGTTATTTGGTAACCGTGATAGCGTTACGAAGATGTTTAGCAAACTCAAGTGGCAGACTCTGCAAGAGAGGCGCTCTGCATCGCGGTGTAGCTTGCTCGCCAGGTTTCGAGAGGGTGAGTTTCTGGATGAGGTATCGAATATATTGCTTCCCGCTACTTATACCTCCCGAGGAGATCACGAATGTAAAATTAGAGAGATTAGAGTGCGCACGGAGGCTTTCAGACAGTCGTTCTTCCCGCGAACCATACGCGACTGGAACAGGAAAGGGAGGTAATGACAGTGGCACGTAAAGTGCCCTCCGCCACACACCGTTGGGTGGCTTGCGGAGTATAAATGTAGATGTAGATGTAGAAGACATAAAAACTGTATTTTAATTGCAACTGTTTCTTTTGTGGAAGTTGTACAAACAACCTGGGGAAAATTGTGAGCATGCAACACAACTATCTACATTCACAGCAATCTATTTGGTGGAGATATAGGAAATCAATAATTAGTTGATTCTACCATACAACGGAAATGATGTTACCAAACAAAAAGATATCGTGTTCAATGATAGAATTTATGTATGTTATCATCCTTGTCTAAAAGGTGCAGACATTTACAACTTACAGATTACATGAAGAAACATAGATTTATTAACATCCCTGACGTTTCTTCTTCGCGATGGGATCTGTGGAACATAATGAATGAATGAAATCTAGTCAAAGTGGAGTGAACATTGATTTAAAGGTCTGCTAGATTATGAATAAGGAGTGCTGATTATAAATCTGAATGTACATAAGTCTATGATGGCAACACATTACTATTAACAATTTCAACTTATTAAACACACAATATTTAGATGCAGAAAACTTATCAATTTCTAATAATTACAAACACCAACAAAAAAATTGATTAATTTTTGTTAGGTAATAGCAAAATCTGATTTTTTTTTTCTTTGACACCGCACTATATCTGCCCCCAGTATTATTTTCTATCATGTGCAGAAAACATCTGTTTTTGGAACAAAAAATAATATTTCAGTATGAACAAAGGCTTTGTAAAGTACAAACATAAAAACACTTGTTATATTACATTGGAACTTTGTGTCCACTGCCTTACATTACATTCTTCTCCTCTTATTAAAGGATCTGATACAGCTATTTTTCTATTGAAGTGCCCACTGTATGTCTCAATGAAGTATTTGCCTATCATTTTGGTATTCCAGTGGTCCTGATACCATATTTCCTTCACTTTGGTGTCTTCATGAAAGCATTCACATCATTCCTCATTAATGTCACCTGATCATTCAGAGGAAAAACCCAGGTGATTACTTAAAAACTGAATATTGAAGCACATTAAAAGAGTCCAACTTGTTAAACTTTCCCAAAATTTTGGGTAAAAAAATCCCTCCCCCCCCCCCCCCCCCCCACACACACACCACACACACACACACACACACACACACACACACACACACACACACACACAAGAATTTAATATCAACTTCATTTAAATGCTAGCCAAGCTTCCCTCCAAGCAAATTTTTTTTAAATTCATAGTTGGAATTAAGTGTAATTTTTAAATATCAGGTCCAAAAAACAAGCCTTCTTTCAGTCTTCCGTCTGACAGATGAGGAAAAATCTTGAGAGCATATGAAATACTCTCTCTCTCTCTTTTGTAAGGCTTTTATAAACTGTATAGCAGTGACATCTTTTTGTGTACTTTTTCATCATGAGCACAGAGGTATTATAAAAGGTTGAGTGAGTAAACACTCTGGCATATTTTGTGTTGTGATCTTTTCTGCTTATTTACGAGTTCTGTGTTTGATTTTTACTGTCATTTATTCTTATTGATTTGTAACTTTTGCTACTGGTTATAAGTAATTCTGTACATACTGTTAACTACATACTGTTTTTTACGTTAATAATTTAGAGGACACAACTGTTTCATAACGCCCAGCTTAATGCGAAGAGGTAGCAATTGAATTTTTTTTTGGATCCATGAGGCTCTTAAGCATGAAAAGAAGAGGCAAAATAGCTTTTCATAGCAATCACGACACAAACTAACTGGTAAAACTGCTTCCACTAAAATTTTGATCTTATGTTATCATTAATTGAAATAGTTTATGAAATATACATCAATAAATTTGCTAAAAATGCAATTGTTAAATACTGAGTGTTAATTGGAAGGAAATATGTGTTTTATGGATTTTTTGTCACAACACCAGGATTAAGCACATTAAAAGTCGCTTTTATTAAAAAGGTGTTCACATTGTTGGATTGTGTTATGACTAAAGACTACAATGGCTTATTTTACGAGTAAAAATATAAATGTAGCTGTTAACAGAAAAATACACTTACGATCTGAAATAGTCCACTGTTAACTCTCCCCTGTTGCTATAGCTTTTTGATCCTACAGAGATGTACACTGGTGGTGGAATAAGACTGTCACTTTTCCGCTTCCTCTTAACCTACAATTAATAAAGAGAACAAAAAATTAGTCTTGATGTATTACAAAACACACAAACATGTACAGACACCAAGCTACAAGTAGAATAGCTAAAAATTTGCACATATACAGATGCACACACATACTATTATATAACACTGAAAGCAAGTTAGTCCATCTTATTTGTCTGTCTCTCTCGCTCTCTCTCTCTCTCTCTCTCTCTTTTTTGTTTAGTAACTGACATTGTGAGGAAAGATACATATCTTTTCATCTAACACCACAGAACAATAATCAGCCTTTGCTAGAGAGCAAATACCTCACTAACTCCTACCACTCCATTTCCTCTTTCGCAAACAGTTACAAGGTTCTGGAAATGCACCAGCTACATTTATTCTTAGGTGGTCCAGATTGTGATTTCCTGATCACTCTCACAATGTATGCCGATTTAATTCTGATCAACAGGGTACATGTATCTTATATACGTATAATGAAAAATGAGAAAAGTAACTGGAAGGACACCAAAAACACAACCTAATATTAACTGGAGGCACAAAGAAGAAATACACATTTATTTTGTGAAATTGTAAGCACCAGTCAGAAATACAAAGAATATTCTGGAACATACCTCTTTTCTAAACTTTAGCCTGTACCACATTTCATTTGACCTTTTTTTTTCTACTCCCAAGCAATTTTACACTGCAATCACCTCCTAACATTTTTTGTGCTAATACCATCATTTAACTTTATCTGGAATAAAATCTTCCTACTGAGTAATGCCAACAATCACTGTCATGAAAACACTTTTGCATATCAGACAGTTAACTTAAACAGAAAAGATGTAGACAGTTTATCTGCCAGGTGATTTTAGAATGATAAACATCGTCAATTAAGTGAACAACTCCTTGACGCAAGTTAAAATGATTAACTGACTTACACAAATATCCACATTTAGAGATTTGTGAAACAAGTTACTGATAGGGAAAAGAATAGAGAGAAAGCATAAAAAAATGGGAAAAGATAAAAGCAGACCACAAATAAAAACAAGGACACTCTCACAACTCTTCTGTAAGAAACACAGACTTATTATAAGGTAGTAATCAAAAGACAAAAATTTGCCTGTTCCATATATGTGTGAAAACAGTGGCAACGCGAAGGAGCAAGAGGAATCAGAACATGAATTACAGACTATATTTTATCGGCCGATAGATTTATTTTATCTCAAACAATAGTATGTGTGATTATCTTCATATGTCCATTGAGCATTCAGTATTAAGGAATACATGTAGCTTAACGAAAGGATTGGATGTCATTAGAATAAAAAATGACAGTGATAGTAACTTGATTATTACGGGGCACTCTGAAATTTGCTTTTATGATTCAACTTTGATGGTTTCTCACAACCTCACGTTGCATAGCTCAGTGTGAGCAAAGAGGACATACTGATACAGGATCAAAAATTGTGCATGATACAAAGGTCACAAAGGCCAGCACTTACGACGTAACTGTAGATTATATAATCACCGGTGGCTTGATACAATACGTTAGCATTTGGGTTTGGTAGAGGAATGGTACTTGTGTGTGTGTTACAGGCTCCTGAGGGGCAGAAGTGATAGTGTGCAATGAAAGGAGCAATTAACAAGTTGCCAAGCAGTAAGCAACATACTGCGGCTTTGCACCACTGCTGAGTTACATCCAGAAGACTTCCTAACAATAAGCATGGAGCAAGATAATGATGTTTATGATGCAGGTAAAAAATAAAATGTTAAAATTGTGAACCATGCAGTATCTGAAGTTCAGTTCATCTCAGTCAAGTTCAAATTGGGGTGATGTAACTGACAAGAAATAAATTCTCCTCTATGAGGTCTAATTTCTTAAAACTATATAAGTTGATTCTTACTGCGATAGTGGAATGTATTCTGAACAGTATAAGTGCATAACTAGCCTAATACTGGGTGCAGTCCTCAGAAGACTACAATATAATGGTCAAGTCACCTAAAGTGAAGCTACAGCTGATTTCAATTCAATAGCCACGATCTGAATGACCACTTTCAAAACCTGGTCCTATGCGGAAGCCATCTCCTTGCATTTTTATCACTTAATGAATACAAAACAAGAAACGAGAAAAGACAGACACATATAATAGGAATAGGACCACTATGGTGGAGCTTGTAGGTTGAGGAGTTGGACAATTGGCAGAAGTCTTCTGACAGGTACACTCCAATTCATCACAACAGAGGTGAAGCCTTCATCTGCAGGGAGAATGATTAAATCAGCGTCTGTCTAATAAGTTGCCGGAATAAACACAACCTTCTCCATGAATCGCAGTTAGGCTTCCAACATAGAAGTACAAATCGGCCATCACACAGTCTATAAAAAGTGTATTTGGAGCTCCCGAGACGAATGATTGCGTTACAGGCGTATTTTTACACCTATCCAAGGCTTTTGACACTGTTGACCATAAAATACTACTGTACAAGCTAGAAGTATTAGATATAATTCAGTTGTTAGCTTATATTACTGACTTTCCAAACAACAGAAGTCATAGAGAAAAAAATTTTCTTCACTGACGACAGCAATATTATACTTAATGATAAAACACTGGAACTTGCAAATGAGAAGTCAAAAAAACCCTAAAGCATGTACAATTGGACAGTATGTAGTAAATTAACGCTGAATGTTGTTGTTGTTATCTTCAGTCCAGAGACTGATTTGATGCAGCTCTCCATGCCAATCTATCATGTGCAAGTTTCTTCATGTCCCAGTACCTACTGCAACCTACATCCTTCTGAATCTGTTAAGCGTATTCATCTCTTGGTCTCCCTCAACTATTTTTACCCTCCGCGCTGCCCTCCAATACTAAATTGATGATCCCTTGATGCCTCAGAACATGTCCTACCAACCGATCCCTTCTTCTAGTCAAGTTGTGCCACAAATTTCTCTTCTCTCCAATTCTATTCAATACCTCCTCATTAGTTATGTGATCTATCCATCTAATCTTCAGCATCCTTCTGTAGCACCACATTTCAAAAGATTCTATTCTCTTTTTGTCTAAACTATTTATCGTCCACATTTCACTCCCATACATGGCTACACTCCATACAAATACTTTCAGAAATGACTTCCTGACACTTAAATCAATACTCGATGTTAACAAATTACTCTTCTTCAGAAACACTTTCCTTGCCATTGCCAGTCTACATTTTATATCCTCTCTACTTCGACCATCATCAGTTATTTTGCTCCCCAAATAGCAAAACTTATTTACTACTTTAAGCGTCTCATTTCTTAATCTAATACACTCAGCATCACCCGATTTAATTCGACTACATTCCATTATCCTCATTTTGCTTTTGTTGATGTTCATCTTATATCCTCCTTTCAAGACACTGACCATTCCGTTCAGCTGCTCTTCCAGGTCCTGTGCTGTCTCTGACAGAACTACAATGTCAGCAGCAAACCTCAAAGTTTTAATTTCTTCTCCATGGATTTTAATTCCTGCTCCAAATTTTTCTTTTGTTTCCTTTACTGCTTGCTCAATATACAGATTGAATAACATCGGGGATAGGCTACAAACCTGTCTCACTCCCTTCCCAAACTCTGCTTCCCTTTCGTGCCCCTCGACTCTTGTAACTGCCATCTGGTTTCTGTACAAATTGTAAATAGCCTTTCGCTCCCTGACCGTAAGGAAAACAAACAACACTAATTTCAGCTTAAAGAGGGAAAGCAACTCTACCACACTAAACATAAGTGACAAAATTACAGAAGGTGATGCAAATACAACGATTTTCCCCAAAACTGACATGAAAGAAACATACAAAGATACTGCCAAAGAGAATTCATCAGCACATTACTCCCTAAGGGTTCTATCATAAGTATGTGCGAGTACTTTGTGGTGCACTATTTTTGCGTGTACTCAATTCTTAAGTAGAAAATTCCTTTCTGGGGATCAGATAAGCATAACAGAGATGTAGTATTCAAACAGCAAAAAAAGGCCATAAGAATAATAGCTAAAATTAGTAATCACATTCACTATTTATATCTAAAAATTGTGTATCCTCACTGATCCAAGTGAGTTCATGTTTTGCGTATCAGGGAAAACATTTGTTCATTATGTCAGAAATAGTTCTATACACAATCATGGAACAAAAGCCTGTTTGGACTTAAGTTTGCAATGGCAAAATAAATGAAAAACTCGAAACAGTTTATTCTATCAGGGATTAAAATTGTATAATGATTTGCTCAGAGAGATTAAAGCAATAACTAAAATATAGATCAGTGAAGAGATTGTTGTTGTTGTTGTGGTCTTCAGTCCTGAGACTGGTTTAATGCAGCTCTCCATGCTACTCTATCCTGTGCAAGCTTCTTCATCTCCCAGTACCTACTGCAACCTACATCCTTCTGAATCTGCTTAGTGTATTCATCCCTTGGTCTCCCTCTACGATTTTTACCCTCCACGCTGCCCTCCAATGCTAAATTTGTGATCCCTTGATGCCTCAGAACATGTCCTACCAACCGGTCCCTTCTTCTCGTCAAGTTGTGCCACAAACTCCTCTTCTCCCCAATTCTATTCAATACCTCCTCATTAGTTATGTGATCTACCTATCTAATCTTCAGCATTCTTCTGTAGCACCACATTTCGAAAGCTTCTATTCTCCTCCTGTCCAAACTATTTATCGTCCATGTTTCACTTCCATACATGGCTACACTCCATACAAATAATTTCAGAAACGACTTCCTGACACTTAAATCCATACTCGATGTGAACAAATTTTCCTTCTTCAGAAACGATTTCCTTGCCATTGCCAGTCTACATTTTATATCCTCTCTACTTCGACCATCATCAGTTATTTTACTCCCTAAATAGCAAAACTCCTTTACTACTTTAAGTGTCTCATTTCCTAGTCTAATTCCCTCAGCAGTGAAGAGATTAACAGCAAAGAAAAAAATACTGCTAGTGGACAACATTAATGTCTTGCATCATAAAAAGATGCTGCCTCCGATTTCTAGACAGGCAGAAGGGAAGGCATGGAGACGTAACAGGTGTGGCAGCATCGTTGAAGTCCTAAAGTCACTGCAAGAGTATGTGGCATATGAAGTGGAAAGTGCAGATGTATTAAATGAAAAGTGTATAACTATTTTTCATTTTACTGAACTAATGTGTACTAAGTATATAAACACAAAGAGATCTGTACTTTAGATATAACAAAATGAGGCAGTTAATTTGTTAAGATCCCGGACTCAGATTCAGTTATGCAGCTGATGATAATTATAGTGAAGAGAAGAAAGACGAGAACCTATGACCCTCATAAATTGATAAATAACAAGGAATATGAAGAACAAACTAGGTATAAAAAATAACAGATGATCTGGGTGAAATAATTCCCCAACTGAAACAAATAGCTGAAGAAGTAGCCGCAATAAATCACAGGAAAAAACACCAGTGATGGAATGACAAATGTGATAAAACAGTGGAAGATAGACACCACACCTGGTTAAGGTAGAGGGTCAAAAAACAAAAGAATCTTACTTGGAACTCACAAAAAAAAGAAAGATGACTCAAAAAACATTAAGGAGGGTTAAACATCAATATCAAAAAGATATACTTTCTATGATAGAAACAAATACACTACTGGCCATTAAAATTGCTACACAACAAAGATGATGTGCTACAGACGCAAAATTTAACCGACAGGAAGAAGATGCTGTCATATGCAAATGATTAGCTTTTCAGAGCATTCACACAAGGTTGGCGCTGGTGGCGACACCTACAATGTGCTGACATGAGGAAAGTTTCCAACCGATTTCTCATATACAAACAGCAGTTGACCAGCGTTGTCTGGTGAAACGTTGTTGTGATGCCTCATGTAAGGAGGAGAAATGCGTACCATCATGCTTCCGACTTTGATAATGGTCGGATTGTAGCCTAAAGCGATTGCAGTTTATCATATCACGACATTCGTGCTCGCATTGGTCAAGATTTAATGACTGTTAGCAGAATATGGAATCGGTGGGTTCAGGAAGGTAATACAGAATGCCGTGCTGGATCCCAACGGCCTCGTATCACTAGCAGTTGTGATGACAGGCATCTTATCCGCATGGCTGTAACGGACAGGAGTGCCTGCGATGGTGTACTCTACCACAAACCTGGGTGCACGAATGGCAAAACGTCATTTTTTTGGATGAATCCAGGCTCTGTTTACAGCATCATGACGGTCGCATCCGTGTTTGGCGACATAGCGGTAAACACACATTGGAAGCGTGTATTCGTCATCACCATACTGGTGTATCTCCCGGCGTGATGGTACGGGGTGCCATTGGTTACACATCTCGATCACCTCTTGTTCGCATTGACGGCACTTTGTACAGTGGATGTTACATTTCAGATGTGTTACAACCCGTGGCTCTACCCTTCATTTGATCCCCGCGAAACCCTACATTTCAGCAGGATAATGTACGACCGCATGTTGTAGGTCCTGTACGGGCCTTTCTGGATACAGAAAATGTTCGACTACTGCCCCGGTCAGCACATTCTCCGAATCTCGCACCAATTGAAAATGTCTGGTCAATGGTGGCCGAGCAACTGGCTTGTCACAATACACCAGTCACTACCCTTGATGAACTGTGGTATCATGTTGAAGCTGCATGGGCAGCTGTACCTGTACACCCCATCCAAGTTCTGTTTGACTCAAAGCCCAGGCATGCCAAGGCCATTATTACGGCCAGAGGTGGTTGTTCTGGGTAGTGATTTCTCAGGATCTATGCACCCAAATTGCATGAAAATGTAATCCCATGTCAGTTCTAGTATAATATATTTGTCCAATGAATACCCGTTTATCATCTGCATTTCTTCTTCGTGTAGCAATTTTAATGGCCAGTAGTGTACTAAGAAAACAAACTCACGAGATTATTGCAAAACATTTAGCAGACAATTCCAAAGATATGATCCCCCAAAACCAATGCTAAAATAAAAACAATATGATGGCCCATAGTGATAAAAGAAATTCAGAAATTTTAGCAGAAACATTTAACGAACTACTAAATCGTGAGGATCCTCCTGAATTTCTTGAAATAAACACAGAAACTCCAATAAAAACCCCACCAGAAAATATAAACTCATCGACAATTCAGGAAGTCTACAAAGCTTTGAGTGAGCTCAAGAACTACAAAGCAAGTGGAGAAGATCAAACATTTGCATAGCTCTGGAAATAAGCAGCAGAACCTGCGGAGATATCATTACATCAATACATAGTTAAAATCTGGATCAGAGAAGAGCTGCCAGAAGCTGGGCTACAGCTACGCGGGTAGCCCAAAAGTAACATCTCCTATTTTTTAATAAGCACATAGACCTGTTTACTTCTACAATCGTTTACATCGGTTTACAGCTTGAACATTTAGCTATTTTTCGACATAATCACCATTTCTGTCAATTCATTTTTGTAGACACTGGCAGTTATTGTATGCCCATGTCATACCAGCTCACCGCCATGCTGTTCAGAAAGTTATGAACCTCTTCTTTCACTTCGTCGTCGGAGCTGAATCGCTTTCCGGCCAAATGTTCTTTTAACCAGTCCACAAAGTTGTCCTGTTTGGCTGCAAGGTGGTGAAGAAACGCGCGGGAGGCATCAACTCGTTGCCGCATGTGGTCTTCAGTCAGCATGCGTGACACCCATCTTGCGCACACCTTCTGGTAGTTCAATGTTTCTGTTAAAATTCTGTGACCAGTGCTTTGGGAAACCTCAGGAAGCAAGGTGCAGAGGCCATCCAGGGTGATCCGCCAATCTTCACCCATGCTTTGCTCAACCTTCAACATTGTCGCCTCAGAAACTGACGGTCTCCCACTCCTTTGTTCGTCGTAAATTTCGGTCCGACCAACTGTAAACTCTCTACACCACTTACGAACATTTTTGACATCCATGCACAACTCACCATACACTTCCATCAATTGGCGATGGATTTCAATCAGCACAGTGCCCTTTGCGTTCAGAAACTGAACAACTATGCGCAATTCGCACTTGGCGGTAACGTCCAACGAGAGCTCCATTCTCAACAGCTGCCAAACAAGACTGAGCGCGGCATGCGCATGTTCACACACAGTGCGTCAAGCACTCTTCACAACAGTGTGACCAACTGCCACACAAACAGAGTTCTGTACTTATAAAAAAATAGCAGACCTTACTTTTGGGATTACCCTCGTATCGTACACCCTTACACGAAAAAGGAGAAAAATCAAGTCTGGACAATTACAGAGGGATTTCCCTATCGGATTGCACACGTAAAATATTGTCAAGAATTATCTACAATCGCTGTAAAGATCAACTTGAAAAGGAGCTAGGAGAATATCAAGTAGGATTTAGACCCTGGAGAAGCTGCCCAGAACAGATCATCGCATTAAAATTAATAATGGATGCCTGCAAAAGGAGACAAAAGCAACTACTCATTACCATTGTAGACTTCAAATTACATCCACAGATCTAGGCTGGACATAATAGAAATTTTGGACTTCTTCCCAAATTAACAAAAATGATAAAATTAACCCTTACCAACACCAAGTCCAAAGTAAAATTTAGAGGAGAACTATCTGAGCCATTTACAATTAAAACAGGGTTAAGATAAGGAGATGGTCTATCACCACTGCTCTTCAACTCTGCTCTTGAATACTTGATGAGAGAATGGTACAAAGAGAATCCTAAAAACATAACAATTGGAACCAAGAAAGATGATATAAACCTAAATTGTTTGAGACTTGCAGATGACTTCGCATTACTAGCTAATAATGTAAAAGAAGCTAGAAATCAAACAATGAGCCTGAAAAATATAATGCAAAAAGTAGGACTTCAGATATCTTTTGATAAGTCTGACATGATGGTAACAGACCTGCTAGTAATTGACCACGTAACAGTAGACAACAGAAAAATCAAATTAGTGAAGCAATTTAAATATTTTGGGGAGATTATAACACAACTTGGATGAAAAACCTGCTTGGCAAGAAAGAACCAATAAAATGATAAAAGCTCTAAAACTAACATGATCTACATACAATAAGAAATGTCTATCAATTCAAACAAAATTAAAACACTACAAGACGGTGGTTCAGCCAGAGGTAACATACACAAGCGAGACTCTTCTTAAAGTCATTCAGAGAAACAGAGTTGACAAAATACTAAAAGTAGAGAGAAGAACAGCGAGAACATGCATGCATAAAAAATACCAGAAGGAAGGACAATGGCAATAGTGCCGAATGAAATAGTGTACAGAGAACTGGAGCCTATCACAGATATTATACATAAAAAGAGGATTTCTTCCTTTGGTCACATAATGAGGATGCCAGAAACCAGATTAGCAAGAAAAATTATGCAGAAACTGTGGAATCTGAAGCAACAAGTAGGAAGGATAAAGGAAGTTAAGAGGATATGAGAGAACAAGATATAACCTTGGATGATCTGCAAAACAAGACAAAAAACCCCAAGAAACTTAAAGACAAGAAAATAAGATTTAAACCAAACTCAGACAAACGACATATTATGATAAGGGTATGAGGAAAGAAAGGAAAGATCAGAACGAATGAAAAGATACTGGGCAGTTAAAAAAGAACAAAACATGCGCTTACTGAAGGGGACCAAGAAATGATTGACTAAAGTGGTCCAATCAGGCTGTAAAAGCAAATAGTAAATAATAATAATAATAATAATAATAATAATAATACTGGAACAAAATAATGCACAATCAGAAGAAGAAAATACAGTAATGGACTCAAACATCCCAGAGCAAACAAACAAAGAACAACACGCATCAATTAAACAATCAGAGGAAAACGAAATCTTAAGACAGCCACCAGAACAAGCACAAATAGAACACGAAGTGACACACGTTAGATATAGAAGAAAAATTTCAGCTGACGTATATAGAATACAAAGACACAAATACAGACATTAGACCATTCTTGCAAAGACTGCCAAATAACCCACAAGTCGAAACAACAACAAAAACTATCAACACAATCATACACAACAAAATAAATCAAAACACAACTATGGAAGAGTTACAACTACTGGTTTATATAGGAGCACTCACTACACTAAATATACACACTAGGCAGAGATCAAAACCAACCAACACACAGAAGAAACCCACAAAACCAGCATGGCAACACAGGCTACAGATCAGAATAGAAAAACTGAGAAAGGACATCGGACAGCTAACACAATTTATAAGAAATGAAATGTCAGAAAAAAAAAAACGAAAAAGGTTAGGTAAAATCTCACAACAAGAAGCGATAGAGCAATTAGATGAAAAGAAGCAGAAATTACAAGCATTGGCCAAATGACTTAGAAGATACAAAAAAAGTGAAAATAGAAGGAAACAAAACCAAACATTCAACACAATCCAAAAGAAATTTTACCAGACGATAGATGACACACACATTAAAATAGACAATCCACCAAACATAACAGATATGGAACACTTCTGGAGCAACATATGGTCAAACCCGGTACAACATAACAGGCATGCACGGTGGATACAAGCAGAAACAGACACATACAAGATGATACCACAAATGCCTGAAGTGATAATTTTGCAACATGAAGTCACCCAAGCAATTAATTCTACTCACAATTGGAAAGCCCCTGGAAAAGATAAAATAGCAAATTTCTGGCTAAAGAAGTTCACCTCAACACATTCACATCTAACTAATTATTTAACAGTTACATTGCAGACCCATACACATTCCCTGATACACTTACACATGGAATAACTTATCTGAAACCTAAAGATCAAGCAGACACAGCAAACCCAGCTAAATATCGCCCCATAACATGCCTACCAACAATATACAAAATATTAACTTCAGTCATTACACAGAAATTAATGACACATACAACACAGAACAAAATTATAAATGAAGAACAAAAAGACTGTTGCAAAGGAGCACGAGGATGTAAAGAGCAACTGGTAATAGATGCAGAGGTGACATATCAAGCTAAAACTAAACAAAGGTCGCTACACTACGCATACATTGATTACCAAAAAGCTTTTGATAGTGTACCCCACTCATGGTTACTACAAATATTGGAAATATACAAAGTGAATCCTAAATTGATACAGTTCCTAAACATAGTAATGAAAACTTGGAAAACCACACTTAATATCCAAACAAATTCAAATAATATCACATCACAGCCAATACAGATTAAGCGTGGAATATACCAAGGAGACTCATTAAGTCCTTTCTGGTTCTGCTGTGCTCTGAACCCACTATCCAACATGCTAAATAATACAAATTATGGATACAATATTACTGGAACATACCCACACAAAATCACACATTTGCTATACATGGATGATCTAAAACTACTGGCAGCAACAAATCAACAACTCAACCAATTACTAAAGATAACAGAAGTATTCAGCAATGATATAAATATGGCTTTTGGAACAGACAAATGTAAGAAAAATAGCATAGTCAAGGGAAAACACACTAAACAAGAAGATTACATACTGGATAACCACAGTGACTGCATAGAAGCGATGGAAAAAACAGATGCCTATAAATATCTAGGATACAGACAAAAAATAGTAATAGATAATACAAATATTAAAGAAGAACTAAAAGAAAAATATAGACAAAGACTACAAAAATACTGAAAACAGAATTGACAGCAATAAACAAGACAAAAGCTATAAATACTTATGCTATACCAATATTGACCTACTCATTTGGAGTAGTGAAATGGAGTAACACGGACCTAGAAGCGCTCAATACACTTACACGATCACAATGCCACAAATATAGAATACATCACATACATTCAGCAACAGACAGATTCACATTAAGCAGAAAGGAAGGAGGAAGGGGATTTATCGACATAAAAAACCTACATTATGGACAGGTAGACAATTTAAGAAAATTCTTTCTAGAACGAGCAGAAACTAGCAAAATACACAAAGCAATCACTCATATAAATACATCGGCTACACCACTGCAATTTCATAACCACTTCTACAACCCTTTAGATCACATAACATCAACAGACAAGAAGAAAGTAAATTGGAAAAAGAAAACACTACATGGCAAGCACCCATATCATCTAACACAGCCACACATCTATCAAGACGCATCCAACACATGGCTAAGAAAAGACAATATATACAGTGAGACGGAAGGATTCATGATTGCAATACAGGATCAAACAATAAACACCAGATATTACAGCAAGCATATTATTAAAGATCCCAATACCACAACAGATAAATGCAGACTTTGCAAACAACAAATAGAAACAGTAGGTCACATCACAAGCAGATGTACAATACTAGCAAATACAGAATACCCCAGAAAACATGACAATGTAGCAAAAATAATACATCAACAGTTTGCCTTACAACATAAACTTATAAAACAACACGTTCCCACATACAAGTATGCACCACAAAGTGTATTGGAGAATGATGAATTCAAATTATACTGGAACAGAACCATTATAACAGATAAAACACCACCACATAACAAACCTGACATCATACTCACCAATAAAAAGAAGAAATTAACACAACTAATCGAAATATCCATACCCAATACAACAAATATACAAAAGAAAACAGGAGAAAAAATTGAAAAATACATCCAACTGGCTGAGGAAGTCAAGGACATGTGGCATCAGGATAAAGTTGACATTATACCAATTATACTATCGACTACAGGAGTCATACCACACAATATCCACCAGTACATCAATGCAATACAGCTACATCCAAACTTATATATACAACTACAGAAATCCGTAATTACTGATACATGGTCAATTACCCGGAAGTTCCTAAATGCAATACAACACATACCATACAGTTAAAAGGAAGTGACGCTTGATCAAGGTCCGCGTCACTTTCCATTTTTAACCAGACTTAACGTCTGAGAAAGTAAAGAAATAATAATAATAAAAAAAATAATAATAATAAGCACATGAGGCTGATAGGTATTTAGTTTATGCCCTGCTCATCTGCTTTGTTGTGTATTAGAATAATTACAGCATTATTCCAGTTTTGGAGAATTGTCTTCCTCCCACGACAATTTTGTAACTAATTGTGTCTTCAGTTCCACCCAATGTATTAAAGCCTGTTACTGTGATTCAGTGGTAAAGTGCTGGTCTATACTGTTGATATTCCAACCTGGAGCTCCCACTATTAAACACTTAACTTAGGAGGCCATTAATGTCTGAACAAGAACACTGGCACTGACAAAATTTTTGGGGAGCAGAAGTGTAGTTTTAACTGACAATATAGTATAAATTTTGTGGGAAACTTAGAAACGTCCAAAAACAGATAAAATTGGCAATGATACACACAATCAATGAAAGATAATGGGAAAGTGACAGAAAAAGTGAAATACGAGGATTGGAACCTTAATAGTGGCAACTAGTTATTTAAAGCTCGTACAAAATAGATACCAGCATTGTGTATAACCCATTGCCAGTGATGTCCTAGGATACTCTTAGCAGTGCCAGTTGCGTAGACAGTTCGAGTGACACAGTCTATTGCCCGACGAATTTGTAGCAGTTCTGAAGCGAATGCTGTGAAGTGTTTCCTTCAGTTTAGAAACTGAGTTGAACACATGAGGGCTTAAGTCAGGGGAGTGCAGTAGGTGGTATAGCACTTAGCAACCCCATCAGTCAAACAAATCAGTAACAGCTTGCACCGTGCGTGCTTGAGCATTGTCCAGCAAAAGGATGGTCAGGCTGTGCAGAAAGTGTCATCATTTCTGTCTCTATGCTCTTCATTTTTGGAGCACAACCACAACCACGTATCTATTTTGTACAAACTGTAAATAAATAGTTGCCACTATTAAAGTTCCAACCCTCCTATTACAATCTAAAATATTGAAGCTACTCTATTTCATACAAAGGTAAACTGAATTCAGATTATACAGGGCATACATAAAGTCTGGGAACACTTACAATTATTTATTGCACAAGAACTAAACATTGTACAGATGTCATACGTATATCATTTTGAGGAAAAACGCTGGAAGTTTTTTTTTTTTCCCCCCCCCATGTATACTGCCTCAGTATAGTCTGGTAATTTGCTGATAGTCAGCATTAGTCTCAAACATGGCAAGTTCAGGTGTGGAGTGAGCTTTCTGTGTGTTGGAGTTCGACAAAAACAAGAGTGCTACAGCTGTTCAACGGATGTTTAGAACAAAGTACGGTAAGAAGCCACCAACAAGGAAGGCCATTTGCCACTGGCCCAACAAATTCATTACGATGGGTTGCTTGTGCCCGGCAAAGAGAAGCGGACATCCCAGTGTGAGTGAAGTGAATGTGGAACGCGTACGAGACACATTCATAAGGAGCCCAAAGAAATCGAAGAGTTGTGCATCCCGTGAACTCGAAAGGACTCCAATGACAAAGTGGAAAGTCCTGGAACAAAAGCTATCTATGAAACCATCCAAATTGGAGCTAGCGCAGAAACTTGATGATGAGAACAAAGACAAGCGTTTTGAGTTTTGTTCGTAGTTGCAACAATTGAATGAGGATGAGGATGGCATTTTTGATCACTTAATTTTTAGTGATGAAACCACTTTTCACACTAATGGGAAAATGAACAGGCATAATTGTCGAATCTGGGGTGCAAAGCATCCACACGAATGCATTGAATTCCAGCGCGATTCCCCAAAGGTAATGTTTTTGTGCCTTGTCACGTCGAAAACTCTTCACCAAGAGCACTGTCACTAGATATTTCTACTTCGACATGTTGGAGCAATGGCTGATGCCTCAAATGTAATCAGACACTCTGTTCATCTTTCAGCAGGACGAGGCTCCACCCCATTTTCATCATGACATTCGTGAGTACTTGGACATGGAGATGCCACCTCGATGGATCGGCTGTGCTACAAAAGGGGACAGCAGTTTCATGAAATGGCTTCCCTGATCACCAAATCTCACTCCGTGTGAGTTTTTTTTGTGGGGACACATTACAGATCTGATGTATGTACCGCCTCTACCACGTGGTGTATAAGAGCTCCAGGAGAGAATATGGGAAGTGATATCTCACTTTTGATAAGTGCCAAGAGAGAGATCACATGTTTTAATCACATTTCATCATCTCATTGCTGTCTTTCCACCCTGAGCATCAACAGCAGCTACAGCATGATAATGGTAAAGCTTTCACGTACAGGCTGGTTGTACTGAGTACTTACCACACAGCTTGAACTTTAATTTTAGTGAGACTTTATCTTAGTCTTAGTTACCGTATCAGTGCTCATTATCTTTTTGCAACATTGCTCTTCTTGTTGCACCATAGTTATGTAATGAGAACATCACAGTGCTGTGAACCTGCTCAATGAGCTGATTTCCAATTTTTGTGCCATAGCAGCCTCATTGTAGTTCATCAGTTGAACACAGATTACTTGGCTTAGGTTTGTGTGTGTGTGTGTGTGTGTGTGTGTGTGTGTGTGTGTGTGTGTGTGTGTGGCAGCTGCCCTCCCATTCTCCTAGCTGGGTATGTATTTGCAGTAATTCAGCAAAATAACTTACAGTGGACGTTAATAGTTTAATAGCACAAATTAGATAGAACTTTTTATTCTCTGCCCACCACTATACTGTGGTGGTTATCAAGAATTTCACACTTGCAAAAATGTATAGGGAATGGAAATGGGAATCAGTCTAGGAGCAATATAAATGTTAACGTAAAATGTTTAATTATTAATCAAAACTGACTCACTAACACAATCAGGTTACATACAGGGTTTTCCATCTTGTTCTCTGTAATTATTATTATGGAAAGAATCATGACTTTAAATAAACTTCGTGTTATCTTTAACAAAAAAATTAATGGACTCAGATATTTCTGAACTTTTTTGTCCCGTTGTTAAAGTGTTTGAAAGTACGAATATGTATTTGAGCCAATAGTCTAAAAAGTTATCATATAACTGGTCTGCCACATGCAAGTCATAGTTCAATATTTATCAGCTCAGAGTAATCTCCTCATTTATGTGACACTGATCTATACTTGCGTGCTTCTCAGAACAATGACAAAAATTATGATGATGATAAGAATAACAGGAAATATAACAACTATAATATATGACTGCTGCATTTTAAATGTTCGCAGAATTGCTGAACACAATTGTAGTACTTCTTAATACACCTCTAAAAGTCTCTCACCTTTTGAATAGGATAACTGGATTCACTGTCAGAACTGTCATCATCCTGCAAATAGAAAGCACAGGAAATGTTTAATATGGAAGCAAATTATTAAATAGGCATTCATAATATTTAATCCAATCACATCACATATCAACAAAGCTACTAGAAAAAAGGGGAGGGCGAGAGGCATAGCATTCTGTAAATTGTGTATTTGTTACAAAAATTAAGAAATATTATATCCAACTGTTTTAGCTAAATGTAAGGAAACAAGAACATACAGATCTCTTTTGCAGGTGCAAAGTAGTGACATACAAAGAGTGTGTGGGGAAGGGATGTGAAAGAAAGAGGGATTGGGGGGAGAGGGGGGGGGGGGGGGGGGGGGGGAAAGAGACAGAATCATGGTATTTTGCCTACACCTTCACTGCTTCTTCAGCTTCATCATTTACCTGTATCCTGTAGTGTTCTGGCATCCAGCAGAATGCACCTCATTGGCTTGGATCTGTATCCTTGATAGCATCTCATCTGCTCAAGGAGAGAACATACTTCTACATCATAATTTGTCAATTGTTAAGAGAGGTAAACTCTGATTATTTTATCGGGGATAAGACCGTAGCAGCTGAAGGTATGCCTCGCTTAGACTAGACTCACAAGTAAATAAGCTGATAATATCATAAAAAACCCTTTAAAATAAATAAATAAATAAACCCCACACACTTTTAATAATAGTCTTGGAGTACATGAGCTGTTGAACTTCAACTCAAAATCACTCTGTGCCTCCGAAACAGCCAGGACAACAGCTTACTCCATCTCTGACTCATTATCCTGAACTCCAATAAATCAAACGAGACTTTTTTAGCATGCAATCTTAAAGGCACAGTAACTGTTGCCAGTTCTAGAACTATCTGGACTTGTGTATCACCTTGACAAGGCATCACATAGTGGAAAGTGACCGCTCCTCAGCCTCTACACACATTCATATCTGAGTTGGTCTGACAGCTGACTTTTGCCAGCATGATGACTTTATGGTGAGCAGTACCCAACCTGCCGTAGTCAATTTGGGACATTATGAAAATTTTATAGAGCTACAGCAAAATATAATTGTCTTCTGAAGCATCTCAAATCATTCATCTGTTTTATGCACTTATTTTGTTAAGCTTTTGAGTGCAATAAAGTTTATTTCTTGTCAAAGAGTAATCTACAAATTTGCAGATTAAAAAATTAAAATAGTGTCTGATAATCTGATTTCTGGTTAACAACACAACATGAAGTGTTTAAAATTCATATACATAGTTTTCCCAAAGTAAAAACCTGAAACTAATATTTATTGTCCATTATTTCAACCTTTTCATTATCAGGTGTTAACTACCCTTTTCATTATCAGCTGTAACTGTCATGTTGATATCGTTGGATTGAATATAAACAAAAGAGTACATAATTATTTACGAACTGCAAATGTTTAACAGAACTTCTTACTGCAAATGAAATGCTGTTGATAGCAATTAAAATAATGCTACACTTGAAATCTCCTTTGGGGCAAAATTGTTCTCTTGAATAGTAATTGTGTCACTCAATAACCCGGTACAAGTCTCTCCACTGGACACCATTTTAATGACCTGTGTTTTTAATTTACCCTAGTAATATGGTAGGTTGCAGTAGGTACTGGGAGATGAAGAAGCTTGCACAGGATAGAGTAGCATGGAGAGCTGCATCAAACCAGTCTCAGGACTGAAGACCACAACAACAACAACCTAGTAATATTACCAGGGAAAGAAGATGTACAGTTTGACATACAATCGGAACCACATGTTGCTCCTGGTGAATTTTCATGTCACTGAGAGGTGAAGGCTAGGCTAATGGTAGACTGTAAAAATCTGTGGTCTAATCAGAATTAGATCCTGGGACCTTTCAGATTCCAGTCATGTGCTTTATTGCCAGACCACCAGGCCTAATCATTCTCCTGAATGAAACCATGTGATAGAGGACCACCAACACAGTACCTCAAGCAATACTCCCAAGGAAGGACTGAAAATGAATCAGAAGAGAACTAAACTAACTATGTGAAAAGTGATTTTTAAGGCATTCTTGCCAAAATTAATGCTTTTTGCAAGTGAATGAAACATGAACCCAGCTAAAACCTTGAAAATTACAATTGTGAATTTGATGAAGGACATTATACTTGTAAGGGATGATGTGAACCTTTTACTGGCGGAAAATCTCATTAGGTAAAGGATTTTGAGCTAGGATAGACTGTTGTATGGCCACCTCTAGTAGGATTATGTTATTACTGTCTGAATCAACCACGAAAGTGGCTAAGTGGGTTTTGGGATCAGAGTCCCTATGAGGCAGAGACTGACTACCTACTCAAGAGTCTTTCCTGTGCTACAGGTCAAGATGGCAATCAGGTAACTGAATCACCTGGTATGATCTAATCAAGAGTTTAACAGCAGAATCATTATTGGCTCCAATTGTTAAGATATTGTTAAAAGGTTTATAATTTAAAACAGCAACTAGCCCAAGTACAGCTTGAGAAAGTTTATTAAAATTAAAGCCTTACCAGTTTTGGATTTATTATAAATCCACCTTCAGAAAACTCTTACAGATTTACTTGTTTTCCTGCTGGGGCTTCATTTTAGAGTAATTTTGCAGTCAGTTTTGTGCACAAAGGTAAACAAAAGTTTTTCATTCAAAATTTGGTAAACTTACTACAGATTTTTTTCTTTTTACCCTTCACAGAAACTTATATGAAATGGTTTTATAATAAGACATGAAATGTGTCACTGACATAGCCCATGAGCCAAAATGTAGAAACTTTAAAATGCATAACACAAATACATAAACAATTTGTTCCACAGAAAATAATAAGTACCAAGCAAGTTTTTGTCATATTTCATGTTTTATTAACTTTAAAATCATTTCACGCATGTTTCTGCAAGGACAAAAAGAAAAAGGACATTCGCAGTAAGTTTACCGAATTTTACCTTCCTGCGTAAAATCTATAAAGATTAGAAAACTAGGCCCCAACAGGAATGCATTAAAATCTAGGCGTGCCATCTGAAGATAGATTTGTAATAAGTCAGAAAGCTGCAATGGTTTGATTTAAATAAACTTTTTAAACCATACTTGTCTACTTTTGAGATGATAGTGCTGGGATGGAAACAAGGACTTATTAAAATTTCTTTAAAAAAAAAAATAATAATGTGTGTGTTTATGAGGTAGTAAGTGTACTGACAACAAGGAACATGTCACTAGTGCATACCACATTTCAAAAATTTTTGATTGTGTCAGTGTTACAACACTATTAGATATATTGTGGGATATCGGCATAAGAGGCACTGTCTATGGCTCGATAAAATAACAAATAGGAAACAGTTTGTAGCTCTAAAAACAGCAAATTGTGTACATAGGTACGAAACTACTAATATTAGACAAGACATGCCTTAAGGTCTGAACTAGATCTTTACTGTGTGTGTGTGTGTGTGTGTGTGTGTGTGTGTGTGTGTGTGAGAGAGAGAGAGAGAGAGAGAGAGAGAGAGAGAGAGAGAGAGAGAGAGAGAGAGAGATATCCCATCTCAAACCCGTGGATCACTTTCACCCAAATTTGGCACAAAAACAGCAGGCCTCATGACAATCAGCACTGGAGGTTTTACAGCCTCCTAGCTCTAAAAGGAGAAGAGATACATGCAAAATGTATCTTTCACATCGCCTGGTGAATAGGCTGGCCAGCACAATTGGCTTGTTGTGTGGGAACAATACTGCCCTGCCAAATCAACCTGGTTTGCAGGGCAGCGTACATGTCAGGGCGAGAAACAGTTTTCCGGGTCCTGACATGTATGCTGCCTTGGATGACAGGCGTGTCATGTTGGAGTAGTGCTGATTTGCTTAGCATGGTGGCCTGTGAAGTCTGGGGCAAATAAACAATTTTAAAGCCCCTGATGTGCCGACTGCCCTGATGACAGGCATGTTCTGAGAGCAGTATTGGTGCTCTTTATTCCACTGTACTGTATTGGTGCTCTTTATTACACTGTAGTGCAGGGGCTACACGTGCCAATGAGAATGGCTGGGGACAGGTTGAGATGGATAATGAAGGGGATGGACAGAACAAGGGGAGGAGGTAACAGACAAACAGAGGGGAGGAGTGGGAGGAGGAGAAAGAAAGAGGGGAGGAGTGGGAGGAGGAGAAAGAAAGAGGGGAGGAGTGGGAGGAGAAGAAAGAAAGAGGGGAGGAGTGGGAGGAGGAGAAAGAAAGAGGGGAGGAGTGGGAGGAGGAGAAAGAAAGAGGGGAGGAGTGGGAGGAGGAGAAAGAAAGAGGGGAGGAGTGGGAGGAGGAGAAAGAAAGAGGGGAGGAGTGGGAGGAGGAGAAAGAAAGAGGGGAGGAGTGGGAGGAGGAGAAAGAAAGAGGGGAGGAGTGGGAGGAGGAGAAAGAGGGGAGGAGTGGGAGGAGGAGAAAGAAAGAGGGGAGGAGTGGGAGGAGGAGAAAGAAAGAGGGGAGGAGGAGAAAGAAAGAGCGGAGGAGTGGGAGGAGGAGAAAGAAAGAGGGGAGGAGTGGGAGGAGGAGAAAGAAAGAGGGGAGGAGTGGGAGGAGGAGAAAGAAAGAGGGGAGGAGTGGGAGGAGGAGAAAGAAAGAGGGGAGGAGTGGGAGGAGGAGAAAGAAAGAGGGGAGGAGTGGGAGGAGGAGAAAGAAAGAGGGGAGGAGTAGAAAGAAAGACAGGGGAGGAGGAGAAAGAAAGACAGGGGAGGAGGAAAAAGAAAGACAGGGGAGGAGGAGAAAGAAAGACAGGGGAGGAGGAGAAAGAAAGACAGGGGAGGAGGAGAAAGAAAGACAGGGGAGGAGGAGAAAGAAAGACAGGGGAGGAGGAGAAAGAAAGACAGGGGAGGAGGAGAAAGAAAGAGAGGAGAGGAGGAGAAAGAAAGAGAGGGGAGGAGGGGTGGGAGGAGATTAAAAGAGAGAGGTGGAGGACAATATGGTCAGAGGGTGAGGAAGCAGGCTGTGGTCAGAGGGTGAGGAAGGAGGATATGGTGAGAGGGTGAGGAAGGAGGATATGGTCAGAGGGTGAGGAAGGAGGATATGGTCAGAGGGTGAGGAAGGAGGATATGGTCAGAGGGTGAGGAAGGAGGATATGGTCAGAGGGTGAGGAAGGAGGATATGGTCAGAGGGTGAGGAAGGAGGATATGGTCAGAGGGTGAGGAAGGAGGATATGGTCAGAGGGTGAGGAAGGAGGATATGGTCAGAGAGAGGGGGAGGAACATGTGGTTAGAAGGAAGGGATGGAGGAAATGGACAGACATGGGGAGGAGGAGGTAGACAAGATGGGGAGGATGAGGTGGAAAGATAGAAATTGGGAGGATGTGGTGGACATACAAGAGTGGAGGAGGAGGAGGAGGAGTGTGTTCAGTACATGTGTCGAACACACATGCTGGCAAAGTCATGGGGAAAAGACTAGTGTTTATACCACACTCTACAAAATGATACAGACAGAATTCGAGGTGTTGTGAGGAAAAATTGAGGATAGGAATCTGTGTCTGGAAATGTCAACTAATGACACTACAGGGCACTGACATTATAGGCATCAGGCCAGCACCTGCCGCTGGGCCACTCCTTTGGCAGCAAACATGACTTTGTTCACAAAAGGACCATGAGCAGAACACGTCACAATGTTGCTTGTTGTCCAATAATTGCAAGTGACTGCCACAATCACCAGTGGAAAAGATGGAGCCTGCTAGTGCATAACACTCTTTGTCCCATATGAATGTGGTGCTGTGTTGCCTCAGTAGGTGACGGTTTCGGACACAGGTTTCCATTCACAGCTCATTTATCTCATGGAGTCTTCTAAAATCTCCAGTGTTTTTCGGTATATTGGAGAAAAATAAACAGTGGATGTAAATCTGTAACCGGGACCATCATCTACTAAGGCAACAGAGCATCATATTCCTACAAGACAAGGTCTGTATATGTAACAGTTAGTTCCATCTTCTCTACTGGCGATTCTGGCAATCAGTTGCAATCACTGAAAAACAATGTTGCGAGACTTTCCACCTACAGCCTGTCAGCATACAAAGTCACATTTACTGCCAAAGGGTATGCACTCTGTGGCAGTGATGGATGACATTTCTGGGCACGGGTTCCTATCCTCAATTTGTGGTTCATGACAGCCTCTACAATCCTTCAAAGTTTGTTATTTGGGGCTATACTTCCGTATCACTTAATTTTTTTATACTGTAATTTTTTTTAAGACCCCTAAATGGGACATTCACAAAAATTCATTGGGGGGGGGGGGGGGGGAGGGGAACCAACCTAATCGAAGAGTATATTTGCAATAAATACGTTAGCTAGGTGCTGTAAAGACTCTGTTGCATGAAAGACCACGTGTCACCCTTCAAATTATTCCGAAGTATTAATTAGGGAATAGAAATATGGAGTTCAAGGTAACTTACACAGGTTAGATCCTGCAGCAGAAACAGCAGTTAAAATACTCTGTTGGACTGAACCTAAGGAGTCTTACCACAGTTCATTCCCTAAAACCGGTATTTGTACTTAAGGACGAATGTGAGGAATTTAAAAATAATTCTGTTGGTTAGAACATTGCAGCCACTCATACAGTATGATCTAGACAAACATAACACTATGTGGAAAGAGTTCATTGCCTGGAGGAATTAGATTATCAAATGCATTGCTCAGTGCTCTTTAAGTCTTCCAATTCTGAAGTTGCAATTTTCAATGTGAATATTTTAATTTAACGTTGGCAATGACTTTTATCAATTGCAACTACAAATTACTGCAAACAGTCAAACTTATTACTATATTGAATATGTGTTTTGGAAGGTCACACCACCACCAGTTTGATTTATGTCAATTAATAAGGCAAACATGCATGACTTTTGGGGTAATCCGTGGTACCATCTTTCAGAGGTCATAGGCTCCATTTCTGTTCATGGCAGCACTGAATTCACTTTGTATACACTGCAACATGACTAGAAATGGAGCCTGTGACTACTGTATAACAGTAATAGAGGTTACCTAAAAGTTGTGTATAAATGTTTTATTCATAGACAAAACTCCACTTGATAACAGAGATGTAATCTCTCAAAACATGCTGTGGAAATAATAATACATTGTGACTGGTTACAGTAATTCTTTTTACATCACTGAAGAATATTAATGCAAAAAAAAGGGTCATGTAAGTAGAAGATATACTGCACAATACTAACGTAACTTTCCCCCCCCCCCCCCCCCTTTTTATTTCTTTTATATTTTCTGTGGAATATTAAGTAGAGATTCTCCCTCTTACATTATGTTTATAACAAAAAATATATAACACACTTCCAGTGTTTAACAATCAGGGAAATACTATTTATGTAAAGAGAAAAGGAATCCTAAATTCATTGCACAGTCAGAAAAATGAATTTGCAATGTATCTAAAAATTATACCATTTGCCACTTTTGCGTATACGAAAAAACAGCTTGATGCTGAACAAAAACTTCTTATTATTATTATTATTATTATTATTATTATTCCTAATACTACTAGTAAAACTTATGGTCAAATAATTCTAAAAACTGATATTAAAAGGCAAAGATACCAGTGTGACGTGTTCTGCATCTGTTTGATGATTAATTTCTTTCCTTGGGTCTGCAACACCTGCTCTGTGTATACTAATGCGCTTATTTACAGCCTCTGACAGCTTAGCAGGGATTCTTCCAAACGCTGTATGTGTATTTACAGTCGAAACACGTTCTGGTATAAGTTCTGGACGAAAAGACTTAAATAAGCTGTAAACAATGACACTGAATTAGGCAGACAGACACAAATACAATAACACACACAGAGGGTGGGTGGGGGGGAAGATAGCAGCAGTGGTGGAAGTGTGAGGGGGGAAAGGAAGCACAAGAATCGTGAAGGACAGAGACAGGTTGTTTAAGGTAGGAGAGATGTGGGATGGGTGATGGAAAGATGAGACAAGGGAATGGAGTGATGGTGGAGGATTGAAGAGAGAGAAGGGAGATTAGATTAGACTAGTTCTTCGTTCCATAGATCCGTGCTGAGGAGATCCTCGTGGATGTGGAACATTTAAAAAAAGACGAGAAACAAGCTGAAATAACAATACTAATAGTATGAGTATATACAATACATAATTTTTTAAGCTGAAATAATAATACTAATAGTATGAGTATATACAATAAATCATTGTTTCTATTAAAAAATTCGTCAATGGAGTAGGAGTTGGCCACTAGTAAGTCTTTCAGGCTCCTTTTTAACTGATCTTTATTTGTAACTAAATTTTTTATGTTTGCTGGCAAATTATTGAAGGTGAATGTTCCTGAGTAGTGGACCCCTTTTTGAACTAAAGTGAGTGCTTTTAAGTCCTTGTGCAGATCATTTTTGTTCCTGGTATTGTATGTATGAACTGAGCTGTTTGTTGGAAAAAGAGATATATTATTTAGGACAAATTTCATTAAGGAGTAAATATACTGAGAGGCAGTAGTTAGTACACCCAGTTCTTTGAAGAGGTTTCTACAGGACACCTGTGTATTTACACCACAAACAATACATATTACACACTTTTGGACTCTGAAAACTTTTGTTTGACTTGAAGAGTTACCCCAAAATATTATACCATATGAAATTATGGAGTGAAAGTAGGCAAAGTATGCAAGCTTTTTCATTTTTATGTCGCCTATGTCTGCTAACACTCGAATTGCAAATACAGATTTGTTAAGGCGTTTCTGCAGTTCTGTGGTGTGCTCCTCCCAACTGAATTTATTATCAAGTTGTAATCCCAGGAATTTAAGACTGTCAACCTCTTCTATCTGCTCTTCTTCATACTTTATGCATATGCTGGGTGGAAACCTCTTACAGGTTCTGAATTGCATATAGGGAGTCTTTTCAAAGTTTAATGTCAGTGAGTTGGCTTTAAACCATTTATTAATATCCATGAAAATATCATTAGCAGATCTTTCTAGAAATACACTTGACATACTATTTATTGCAATACTTGTGTCATCTGCCAACAAAACGAACTCTGCTTCTGGCAGTGTAACTGATGAGAGATCATTAATGTACACAAGAAAAAGCAATGGCCCTAAGATGGATCCTTGTGGGACACCACATGTAATTTCTTCCCATTCTGATGATGACTGATGACTTAATTCACGAGTCCCTTGCACTGACACCCTTTGTTTCCTGTTAGCGAGGTACGACTTAATCATTTTGCAGCACTGCCCGTGACACCATAGAATTCTAATTTATTTAACAGGATGTTGTGGTTCACACAATCAAATGCCTTTGACAAATCACAGAAAATACCTGCTGCTTGTAGCTTGTTATTTAATGAATTAAGTACATTTTCACTGTAGGTATAAATAGCCTTCTCGACATCAGAAACCTTCATAAATCCAAACTATGTTCTTGATAATATGTTATTTGTGGTCAGATGGTTGAGAAGCTGCCTGTACATTACTTTTTCTAAAATTTTTGAGAATGCTGGCAAAAGTGAACTCTGTCTGCAGTTTGATGGTATCCCTTTACCCCCTTTCTTGAATAGAGGCTTAACATCTGCATATTTTAGCCAGTCAGGAAATGTCCCAGTTATAATTGATTGGTCACACAAGTAACTTAGAATTGTACTAAACTCACAAGAACATGCCTTAATTAACTCTGTTGATATTTCATTGTAACCACTAGAATGCTTTGTTTTTAAAGATTTTATTATGGAAGTTATTTCTTTTGGTGAAGTGAGTGACATATTCATGTACTTGAAGCTATTTGTAAAGGCTAGTTTCAGATATTCAAGGGCATTATTTACTGATCCTGACAATCCCATTCTATCAGTAACCGATATAAAGTACTTGTTAAATAGATTTGCTCCTGTTCCTTTCTGGTTCTACCATTCTCCTCTTTCACTATATCCCATATTGTTTTTATTTTGTTCCCTGACATTGCTATCTTCTTCTCGTAGAGCATTTGTTTAGATGTAAGATTACTTTTTTTAATATTTTACAGTATTCCTTGTATTTAGCTAAATCATCAGCATTGGAGCTATTCTTGGTCGACAGATACATTTTCCTTTTTGTCTTACAGGAAATCTTTATTCTTTGTGTAATCCATGTTTTTATTGTAGACTTCTGTTTAATTTAAGTAACTTTTAGAGGAAAACAGTTTTCAAACATGGTACAAACATTGTTCATGAATGTGTTATATTTTTCATTCACGTCATGAGCACTATAAATATCTTTCCAGTTCATATATTTGAGCAGTTTTCTAAAACACTCAATTTTTGGTTGACTGACTACTCTCCTGTACTCAGATTTAGCAGTCTTGATAATCTGCTTAGAATTTACATCTAAAACAAGGAGCTGCATGTCATGCTCTGATAGTCCATTTATTACAGGTTTTATGATATGATTTTGTTCCTTTGATTTGTCTATGAAAATGTTATCAACGGCTGTCCTTGAGGATTTAGTGATCCTAGTTGGAAAGTTTACAGTGTGAGTTAGATTGAAAGACAACACTACTAACTGCAGTAAATGTTTAATGGAAGATTACATTAGAAAATCTGTATTAACGTCACCAGCAATCAAAATTTCTTTGTTTCTTCCTATTAAATAACCCAAAAGAGCTTCTAGATGATTTATGAATAGATTATAATTTCCTGAAGGTGCTCGGTAAATAGTTACTATTATATAGGATCTGTTATGGAACTCTGCTTCTGTTGCACATGCCTCTAGATGGTGCTATAAACAGAATTTATTAATATCAATGTTCTTGAATTTGTGGCAGTTTTTAATCAATGCGGCAACTCCTCCTCCATCCATATCTACTCTGCAGAAGTAGGAAGCTAGCTTAAAATTCAAAATGCCTAACATATCTGTACCAGTGTTCACTTGATGTTCAGAGAGGCAGATTATGTCAATTTGGTTAGTTGAAATCATTTCATCAATACAAATGAATAGTTCATCAACTTTATTTCTGAGTCCTGGAATGTTCTGGTGTAATAAAGATAACTGATACTGCATACTAATGGGATGATAACTGCTTTGGCGAAGATGAACTGGCAGTTTCTGATTACTTTCTGTTAAACATTATTTAAATGGAGGCTGTATGCTAAAATCTGACTCCTGTTCATGTTCATCTGTCTTCACAAACCGAGTGTGTCTACCAATCTCATGTAAAAGTAGTTTCAAGGTGGCCGATGTAATGGAAAAACAGAAGTTGATTGAGCATATAAACTCAATCCCTAACAATCCCTTTCTTGCAAGATGTTGCTTTACACATTAGTGTGGAGAATTATTTGTTTTGCATGTAATGAGATACAGTCTTTCCCCTACACAATTAGCATAAAAAGTTATTCATACTGAAAATATGAAATTAGTGTTGACAATATTTGCACCTGATGAAGAAAATGTGTTTATAAGCCACTGATACAACTTAATACTGATACAAAGATCCCTCCATCGAACAGCCAGTGGGGTAGGACAGATGGGAAAAAAGACCAAAAAAGAATTTTTAAATATTTCCTCGAAACAACACATGGAGGCTGTAGGCTTACCATATCTTTTTTGGGTGCAACCCAGGACATATTACCACATTTTGGGTGCACCCCAACATATGTCACCATATTTTTTGAGTACAACCCAGGATGTATTACCACATTGTTTGGGTCCAACGCATGATATAACAACATATTTTTTTGGGTGCAACCCAGGACACATAAATAAGTTAAAAGTCATACAGGTTACTGAAACATTAGGCTTTATTCATTCAGTTGCATTTTTTCACTAGACATGATTTTATTCAGAAATGGTTTATTTCTTTTAATTTTTAATTATACCATAAAATTCACAACAAGAAAATTCTGAATTAATTTTAACATTCAGCACATGTTCAACAGTAGATACCGATAGTCTACCTGCTTCTGCAGACAAAATGTTTCCCATAATTGAAAAATCTGTGTCAACTGGAACAAATGTCCCAGGCAAACACATTGCAACCCCAACCACTTCAGAAACATAATAACATGAACTATCATTCTTCAATGTCAACCCCTCCTTTATGCGCAACCAAAAATTTTCCAGCAGTTAGTGTGCACCAAACATGTTCATTGTTGCAGTCATTATACAACTTCAAAAGTATGCTTTCCTGTTGCAGGTTAACATTAAACACACACACTCTTTTACCCATCACTAAGAAGGATAATCGAGGTAAAATGACCTAAAACACACACAAAGTGTGATGTCAAATGATTAAGTGAAAAGTAATGATACAACCAGTAGCTGTGTCTTCCCACTGATGTCAGTGTAGGTGCTGAGGTCATCCGAGAGACGCATGGTCAAAAGATAATGTTTAAAAATGTGGACAGCACTGAAAAACCAGGATTGTCCACACTAAAACCAGATGTATGGTAAGCAAAGGCAATGGCCATGTGCGTGTTTGAACATGTGTATTTTTTGTTTCTTTTTATTTTTTCTACATCTGACGAAGGACCTATTCTTTAAATTGATAGATAAAGATGATCTATCCATTTACATTGTATTATATCATCAATAAGTGATTATTTTATTTGTTATATTAGCCCGAAGGACTTATTCTGATAACTAAATAATATCTACAAGTCTCTCTTCAGCGTGTCTGTCTGCCACTCAGTACCTTTTCTGTATGCTGAGATCTATCCCTTTCATAATGTTTTTGAATTCCAGATTTTCCATTGTTTAGCTCCTTTGAAAGATATTTTAAACAATCAAACACATTTGGATAGCAAAATTCTCTCTGTGCAGTATTAGCACATTAAATGAAAAAATTATGAGCTGAAGCACAGTGAGCTGCTTCCTTCATGAATCTATTACCTATAAAAATGTGAACCTATAGCTATGAACTTGAAGAAACAATGATCACACTGCAGTTCTCATACAGTTCACACTGTGAACAGACAGTAAGAATTTATTTACACAGATTATTCTACAAACATCACTAGATTTTTAGAGTACTGGGTAGCAGTTATCTGCAATAAATACTCCAGAAGTTCTTGTAAATGAATAACTTCAGAATATCATTTGTTACTCTTCTCCTTGGATAAAAGATCAGGTTTTTTTTTACCTCATGAAAATCTAATCATTGGATTAAGATGATCAACATCAATATTTGTAATCACATGTGACCACAATGTATAAAAATCTTGACACATTTATTACAATATTCAAACAATGGAAACTCCAGATTGAAGTATCAACACTGTTAGGAAAAGAATAGATTGCTATTCACTGTAAAGATGAAGCACTGAGTTGCAGACAGGCAAAACGGAAGGTCTGTTACAGAGTGTAGGTTTCGACCAAAGCCATCTTCAGCAGAGAAGACACATGCACATTCACACAAGCAAGCATCTTTACAGTGAGTAGCTATCTATCCTTTTCGTAACAATGGAAACTATAGGTTGGCATACAAACATTAAAAGGGGAAGGTAGATTGGTACTTACTACAAAGATGACACATTAAGTTACAGACAGGCACACATTAGCTTTCAGGCAAAGCCTTTGTCAGGAAAGGGAACACACACACACACACACACACATTTGTGCGAGAAGTGTGTTTCCTTGTGTGAATGAATATATATGTGTGTGTGTGTGTGTGTGTGTGTGTGTGTGTGTGTGTGTGTGTGTGTGTGTGTGTGTGTTTCCTTTCTCAACAAAGGCTTTGGCCAAAAGCTAATGTGGAAGCGGCTTTTCGTTGTGCCTGTCTGCAACTTAACATGCCATCATTATAGTAAGTAGCAATCTATGTTTTCCTTATATTGCTGGTATCCTTTTCCTAATACCATTATTACAATGTTCAGCCTATAAAAGTGCGAATAGGACCTTCATTTTTTTTCTGTTTGAATAGTTCATACATGACACTGAACATGATTTACCTGCATCTTGTTCCAACATCAGCAGCTTCTTGACAATGCCAGCAGCTTTTCTAGCAGTTTTTCTTCCAGCCAACCTTTACGTCTTTGATGGCAGATTTAATTTACCTAAATGTAAACTTTCCTGGTGTATGCTACGGAGAAAAGGTCTCTTGCTTCTAGCTAGATGGTAGTGTTAAAATACTGTGATATTTTCACAAGTGTCATATGCATCTTCTTCTGGCAAAGACTATGACAAGTTTGACACCCTGTGAAATGTCACAGTATTTTAACACTGTTGACTCGCCAAAAACTCAACCGCTTTTGATAATTTCTAATCATCGTTAAATGAACTGAAAATACCAGAGATATTTCACTGGCATACTTTCATGCTACATTTATACTTTTTTGTTAGAATACTGGGAAGCGGCCACTTATGCCCAAGTTACTTTCCAATTGATTACCTTCCTTCTTAATTGTATCTTTGGAGCAAGTGAAACCATATCTTCATATTCTTTGAATAATGAATGCAGTTAGGTCTACTTTTTAGCTTCACCATCTGAAATGTGCATACATCTTCAGACTCACTGGGCACCCTGTTTGGCACTTGTAAGCCTAAAAGCTCATCTTTTGCCTCCTCATTGCCTCCCTCCTCTTAACTCACGTTCAGTCTCAGCTAGAGACAAAAGATATTTGAGAGTATTCTTATATGTCTGGCCTTTACTTCCATTTGAAAATCTACTGTTTACACTTCAACTACGGTTCCAATAGAAGTAGAACAGAATACTTCATGCAGAAATATTTTGACGTTTGACATGTAGCGAAGAAAGAAACATAATTTGCTGAAGCAACACATTACTGTCACACTGTCATGAACAACAAACCAAAATTAACAAATACCAAAATTAGGCAGCTGCTACAACTTTGTTGCAATTGACAGCGAGTATAAATACTCAGCACCATGAATAAAGTACAAAGCATGCCAAGAATACGGAATATAGGGTGACAACAGTACTGTAAGTCAGCAGTTTATTGGGAGTCACTGGCACCTTAAACATAAAAAAGTAGAAATGATTTTTTTTATGACACAGTGCCTGCATTTGTAGCATGTGGTACTCCCCTTCCCAAGCTCGCCAACTCAATTATGAAATCGTATCGAGAGAGGTATACTGGATACCTTCAGCCACTTAACAAAAGATAACTGTCACAAATCAGAGGAGTAGTTGCTGATGATCCAGTATTTTTTATTTAGATGAAATCACTGACAGGCAAACCAAATGTATTGAATATTTTAGTGGGACATCTGAATGAAGAGCAATTGAAAGCCATCTTTTAGGTAACTTCCTTTCTGGGAAAACAGACAGATCAACTGCAATCCCAAGTCTGAACAATGTACCAAATTTGCTTCCTTTCTGGAAAAACAGACAAATCAACTGCAATCCCATGTTTGAACAATGTACCACATTTGCCTGACTACAAGATGAGGTTCCTCCCCTAATTCATCATTCTTTTACAGGGTTGTCTTATATTCGCAGATTACTCTACTACTGCTGCTCAGGTCGACTTTTTACATTGTTTAGTAGAGTATAAATAGAGGTCATCTTACATTCACCTAAGAAGCTTTGGCTATTGACATCATGTACAGATTTATTTTGAAGAGTTCAGAAGGGTAGGCATCGACAAATGTATTTGCAATCTACACCAAAGTGCTCTAGAGAGTATTGATGTTAACGGAACAATCACAAGACATTTGACTCATGTGCCGCTAGTGGAAGGGATAACCGAGAAACTATGAACTTGTCACTACAACAATCATTACTCTGTCTAAAACTTGACAACTTTGTGAAACACAGGAAGAAATAGCACTAAATTCTATCATCTCACAAACTCTTGTTGTATTTGAACAGGTTTGTAACAAATGTTCTCATACTGAGAGACTAACGATTTACTACGTGGTGTGCAAATGAGAAATTCGGTTGTTGTTTACATATTAGAATACAGGGTGAAAATCTTACCAGCTTTTAATCAGTTTTAGAAAATGGTGATGACATTAAGACAAAACAAGAAGGAAAATAAATCCAGGTCGAAATGTATAGAAAAATGAAATAGATCCTATTAAATAGTCTCACTATTGCTGCAAGAATAAATTACAGCTGCAAGACCCACCATGGAGACCAACAGACATCAGTAGATCATAGGACGAGTGAAAGTTCAAAAATTGGACTTAATCATGACTGCGATCTTTTATTTATGTATTAGTTGCTGTCTTAAAATTGACTTGCACGCTAGAAGATATAGATGTCCATGTTTTGCACTTGATCAAGCACAGTACTACGGAAGGCTTGGAGGGGAAACAGTGATACCAGCTTGATTAAAAACTAGATGAGTCGGGGTGAAGGAGTATGAACGGGCAGCAAATTACGTCATGTTGTCAACCATGGGAATCTATACTTCATACTTTGGTTTTTTAGGAACATCTACCCCATTCAAACTGCAATTTGCCTGAATCCATTCATAGTCAGTCGGAACTGAGCTGACTTTAAAATTGGAGAATAGCAGTCATTTCTGCAAGAAATGGTAAAAATCTAGACAGGGGCCAATAACTTACTTAGGTGTTTTGTGCTGCAATGTTGTTGATCCTCACAGTGATGTATGACGGGAGCTAAAGGGGATGTGTGGTTATACACAGCCAATGAGAGAGCCGTGAGCAGACGATAAGTTTGAAAGCAAAAGAAATTGTCACATCCTCACTTCAGCACATAAGCGAAATCCAATACATATTTGGATGGAAACAGTTGCGTTATCACGTATCATGGTACTCACAACCTCAAAAATTCCAACATATCTGGAAAAAAACAACCAAATATGTGCAACAAAAAAGATATAAATTTCACACCTGCTATTAGGGCAGTGATTAAAAATAATGATGCCACAGACAACACGGTTAGCAAATGAAAAGTGTAGAAAAGACATGACCAAATTAATGTAAACCATTGTTTTCATTTATTTTAATTCTCTCTGTATTATCAAAATATAGACAATCAATGAATGGCATAAATTTAGAGCATGTGTAATGTTAACTTTCTAGGCAGTTACTTTATATTAATAAAATGGTTTGTAATTTTGATTAGTCAGAATAAGTCAAAAATGAATTTCTCTCAAGAAGCCTCTTGAAAAAAGGGGAGACATCTTTTAATCAGGGTCAGCTTATACTCAGGTAAATATGGTATGTTTTGTATAGCATCCTGATGGATTAAAATATGATCGAGTATGACTAGTGGTTACTCACATGTTACTTGCATTTTCCACTCTCAAGTCTTTGCTCTGTAAGTAAAAACACATAACACGCAGGTTGGTAAACACAAAGTAAATTACAGGACTTTCTTTATCACCTTCCTCCATCATCGGTAAGTGAGATATGTAGTTGGAAGGTGCAGTGTTTATGTGTAATAACTTTCAGTCCATGCGAAGACTTTTGATTGTTTTGTCAGTTAATTCTTCAGCTTTAAGAAAGACTAAAGAATTACCAGATAAGTAACAACTTCAAAATAAACTTTATGCAGTACACAGGCACTCTTACCTCATCACAACAATGAGGAAACTAAAAAAATGTTTCGGAAAGAAGCAAATTGGACCATACTGACAAACTTGAAAGGATGCACCTGAAGGAACTGCAGACAGCTACATGTACAAGAATAGGACAGCAACAGTTGGTGAGACAGTGAAAAGAAAGTTGTGATAACCAGACCACTGAAATGATATCGAGGCATTACTTAATGGATAACTTCAAAAACAATCAATTATTGATAAAATTATTTAACTGGATAGATAAAAAATCTACTCACCAAGCGGTGGCAGAACACACACATAAAAGACTGATATGACTGGCAAAGTTTCAGAGCCAGTGGCTCCTTCTTCAGGCAGAAAGCTTGAAGGAAAAGGAAGAAGGGTGAAAAAAAGGACTGGAGAGGTCTAGGAAAAGGGGTAGATTTTGAGAAAGTCACCCAGAACCGCGGGTCAGGGGAGACTTATTGCACGGGATGAGAAGGAAAGACTGATTCTTGGGAACTGCATACTGCATCAGACGAGATTTGAAAACCTGGGAGCTTAAAGGTGGAGGACAGGGTAACATACAAGACAGAGATTACTAGTAAAACACCATGAATGAGTTAATAAGAGTGAGAAGCTAAGTGCATTGCACGTAACAGAGGTCACATGGAGATGGTGAAAAATAGATGGGAAAGACAATGAAAGATGTAGAAAACTAAAACGGAGTGAAGCAAGGAGTAGTTACAGTGAAGTAAAGCTGAGACGGAAGAAATTAACGTAAATTAAGGCCAGGTGGCTGGCAAGAACCAAGGACATATTGCAGTGCTAGTTCGCACATGTGGAGTTCTGAGAAAATAGTACCCGGGGGAAGAATCCAGATGGCACGTGTGGTGGAACAGGCGCAGAGGTCACGAATGTTATGTTGTAGAACATGCTCTGCAACAGGATATTGCGAGTTGCCAGTATATACTCTCCCCCCATGCCCATTCATCCTAATTGATAATTTGGTGGTAGTCATGCCGATGTAGAAGGCTGAACAGTGTTTACATAATAGCTGGCACATAATGTGTCATTTCGCAGGTGGCTCTCCCTTTGATAGTATATGTTTTGCCAGTTACAGGGCTATTATAGGTGGTGGTAGGAGGGTGCATAGGGCAAGTCTTGCAGTGGGGGACAGTCACAGGGGTAGGAGCCATAGGGTAAGGAGATGGGAGCAGAAGGAGAATAGGGTCTGACAATAATATTGCAGAGATTGGAAGGGTGACAGAAAGCTATTCTAGGTGTGGTGGGCAAAATTTCAGACAGAATGGATCTCGTTTCAGGGCGTGATAGCACCTCCTTGCCTCACTTTAATTGCAAAGCTAAGTAGTTTAAATTTTCTGCTATGACTTTTGTTTTCTGTTTACTCAGTTTCTAAAAATTTCGTCTGTTTTCACGACTTTCCCGATCGATTTTTTCCAAATATTTTTGTATCAATATAGATTACCCACCCATTGAATCTTATTAACAATTTCCATATGAATTTTTCTAATTTTTATGACTTTTTCATTGCTTTTCTTCCGTTTTCCTATCTCTCTCACCCTCTTGTTATTTATTTTTTTGCCACTCTCATGCTTTTTAACTCCCCATCTGTCCTCTCTTGCTTTGATGAATCTGTCTCACATTATATACGTCACTTTCAAAAATATACCTTTGCACTATCAAAACTAAATTCTGTTTCTTGAAACCTGCTTGTCCCTTGGAATTACTACAAAAGGCCTAACACTGAAAGTTCCCATTTCTGGATGCAATCTACCCTACACCAGGCTCTTTTACAGTTTCAAATACAGCAATCTCTTGCTCTTACCCGGCTAGTTTGTAACCTATATGCATTATAGCAAATTTCCACTCTACCAGACTTCTCTCCCTCTAGAAAATCCTGCAGTTATCTGCCCCTCATGTTTCCTTGAATGATATCATCCACCAAGCCAACTTCAAACTACAACAACATGCCAGACTTCAGCTCAAAAAGCTATCCCACCTTCTCCTAAACTACCTGAACAGTGGTATTTCCTTTCTTGTCCCTCTGCAGTTCGCTAAACTGCGCCATAAATGAGCCAGAACCAGGCAAAAGTCATAGACGACAACACACACATTCAAGGTAAGGCTCATGGAAGTGTGATTTACACTATTCCTTTATTCCATTCTGTGACATCCTGGAAGAATAAGCTAACATCACACAGATTACAAATGGTTGACAGCCTCTCAGGACTCAACTTCCTGATAGGTCTGGAAGAGAGTACCCCGTCGGCCTTGAGGTTGTTTACAAAAGACATTAGTGAGCCTTTGAAACTGCTAGCAGGTTACAATTCAAGCATAAACACATATGGTTATAAAGAACTCACAACTGATATCAGTTTGTCTACCCGTTACATGTGGAACTTTGTAGTGGCAGATATTTTACATCCTATCTTAGGTGCAGATTTCTTGTCTCTTTTCACACTCGTGGACTTGGCAAATAACTGCCTTATTAGTGGATCACATAGGGGCATGGTAAAAGATTCTCAGTGCAGTGGAACAGAGGTTGTCATAGGTATAGTCAGTGGCTCAGGTAGTCTCCACTGCAAGAAGCCATCAACACTCCAACAATGAAGCATGATACAAGGCTGTACCGTATAATTAGTGGTGACAAAAGTGATTTTTGAGAAGACATTCAAGAGTTTCCCTACACTCTAGTGGGTGCGAAAATGTTCTAAGTGCTGAACTGTCATAAGGCATACAGATTCCAGTGGCTCCAGCTGACGTGGCAAATACGTCAGTGATCACACCCTTTGGGCTATTCGAATTTCTGTTTATGCCATTTGGACTCAAAAATCTGGCCCAATACTGGCAAAGATCCATTGATGAGGTGCTCCATGGATTACTTTTCTGTTACACATAGCAGGATGACATTTTGATATTCTCAGAGGATGCCCAATCACACGATAAACATATTCCGGTGGTACAATAGAGGCTGGATACATACAGAGTAGTTTTAAATGAACACAAGTGTGTCATCCACTTAAGTAACTTCTCTCGGCTATATAGTCTCAGGCAACGGTGTACAGCCACTACCAGAGAAGATTGACACACCACGCAGCCTACCCAAACCTACAGACTACAAACAACTTGCACATTTCCTGCATATGGTAAACTTATACCATTGTTATTTGTCAATTACTGCCATAACACAGGCACTGTTTACGAATGCATTGGTTGGCAAGAATTCCAAAGGAAAGTGAAAGCTGCAATGGACACATGAAATGAGCAAAGCTTTCAGTGACTTACAAAGAAGCTTAGAGGAGGCAGTGATACATGCACAGCCCATACCTGCCACACCACTGAGTAATGTAATAGATGCCAGTCATGTCGTAATAGAAGTCTTGCAACAACAGGTAGATGAACAATGGCAACCTCTTAGTTTCTTGTCAAACAAGCTGCACCTCTGACAGACAAAATGGACTGCATACAACAGGGAGTTGTTGGTGATGTATGAAAGTGTCAGACATTTCCACCCGCATATTGAAGCTAGGCCAGAAACAATTTTCACCAATCGTAAACCTATAGCATCAGCTTTCAGCAACACCAATGATAAGTGCTCGCCAAAGCAGTTTCGGAACATAGATTTTGTCAGTCAATTCACCACAGATATAACACACAGCAGAGGCATGGAGAATCTTCTGGTTGCAGATTACTTTTCTTGAGCTTGCAGGTAGCCAGCCGTATGAAGAACTTGTGGCATCACAGGAATTGGATCTGGAGCTACAGAAATTATTGATGGGCCACACAACAGGGATGCAGTTACAGCAAATACCAATGCCAGGAAGAAGAGTTATCTTATGGCGCATTATGTCACGGCAGAAGCCCCATCATACATTACACAATAATTCACCCAAACGCAGCATCTGACAGCATTCTTGGCCTTGCTCACCCAGGGGCAAATGCCACAATCAAGTTACTGATAGCATATTTTGTGTGGCTATCAATTAAAAAGGATACCAGGGGACCAATTCATGCATGCCTACAATGTTAGCACTAAAAGTATGACAACACGTCCATGTACAATTACAAGCAAGATTTGTCCTTGTGCTCCCTGCCGCCGTTGGATAAGCAGCTGAGCAGCAAGTCGTATACTCCTAGCTCACTCATTTGTTACATAGTTTAATTCTTAATTTCTTTGCGTGTTTTTGGTACTTTCATTGTTTAATTCATAAATTTCGAGCGTATTATAGTATTTGAGAGTTGTAGCATCGCGTTTTAGTACCTGAATAGTGTAAATTCGCGTAGTCGTTTGTCTACTGTTTTGTTTTGAACGGCCAGTGTCGGTTGGTCGCAGTCAGTGTGCTCCCTGCCGCCGTTGGATAAGCAGCTGAGCAGCAAGTCGTACACTCCTAGCTCACTCATTTGTTACATAGTTTAATTCTTAATTTCTTTGCGTGTTTTTGGTTCTTGCATTGTTTAATTCATAAATTTCGGGCGTATTATAGTATTTGAGAGTGTAGCATCGTGTTTTAGTACCTGAATAGTGTAATTTCGCTTAGTCTCCTTCCGCCGCCGAGCAGTGTCAGCAGTGCGCAAGTAGCAGCATTACTGCATTTACTAGGCAATCTTGTATTTTAATAACCGTTTAAATTTTGTCGATTTGTTTGCGCTCTCTGTAGATTAGTTCAGACGTTCTTAGCAAAACAGTTTTTAGCATGGATAGGGACTGCAACTGCTGTGTTCGGATGCAGGCTGAGTTGGCATCCCTTTGCTCCCAGCTTCAGGCAGTGTTGGCTTCGGTCACACAGCTTGAGGCTGTTGCCAATGGGCATCACTGTGGGGGTCGGGATGGGGGTTTGTCGGGGACGGCCAGCTCGTCCCACGCATCCCCTGATCGGACTACGACTGTGGTTGCCCGGGATACTGCCCGCATTGAGGCTGATCCCTCACCTGTGGTAGAGTGGGAGGTCGTTTCAAGGTGTGGCAGGGGGCGAAAGACATTCCGGAGGGCTGAACGGAAAGCCTCTCCAGTTTGTCTGACGAACCGGTTTCAGGCTCTGTCTCAGGCTGATACTGATCTTCGGCCTGACATGGCTGCTTGTCCTGTTCCAGAGGTTGCCCCTCAGTCTGCAAGATCCGGGCAGTCGCAGAGGGTGGGCTTACTGGTAGTTGGGAGCTCCAACGTCAGGCGCGTAATGGGGCCCCTTAGGGAAATGGCAGCAAGAGAGGGGAAGAAAACCAATGTGCACTCCGTGTGCATACCGGGGGGAGTCATTCCAGATGTGGAAAGGGTCCTTCCTGATGCCATGAAGGGTACAGGGTGCACCCATCTGCAGGTGGTCGCTCATGTCGGCACCAATGATGTGTGTCGCTATGGATCGGAGGAAATCCTCTCTGGCTTCCGGCGGCTATCTGATTTGGTGAAGACTGCCAGTCTCGCTAGCGGGATGAAAGCAGAGCTCACCATCTGCAGCATCGTCGACAGGACTGACTGCGGACCTTTGGTACAGAGCCGAGTGGAGGGTCTGAATCAGAGGCTGAGACGGTTCTGCGACCGTGTGGCCTGCAGATTCCTCGACTTGCGCCATAGGGTGGTGGGGTTTCGGGTTCCGCTGGATAGGTCAGGAGTCCACTACACGCAACAAGCGGCTACACGGGTAGCAGGGGTTGTGTGGCGTGGGCTGGGCGGTTTTTTAGGTTAGATGGCCTTGGGCAAGTACAGAAAGGGCAACAGCCTCAACGGGCGCGGGGCAAAGTCAGGACATGCGGGGACCAAGCAGCAATCGGTATTGTAATTGTCAACTGTCGAAGCTGCGTTGGTAAAGTACCGGAACTTCAAGCGCTGATAGAAAGCACCGAAGCTGAAATCGTTATAGGTACAGAAAGCTGGCTTAAGCCAGAGATAAATTCTGCCGAAATTTTTACAAAGGTACACACGGTGTTTAGAAAGGATAGATTGCATGCAACCGGTGGTGGAGTGTTCATCGCTGTTAGTAGTAGTTTATCCTGTAGTGAAGTAGAAGTGGATAGTTCCTGTGAATTATTATGGGTGGAGGTTACACTAAACAACCGAACTAGGTTAATAATTGGCTCCTTTTACCGACCTCCCGACTCAGCAGCATTAGTGGCAGAACAACTGAGAGAAAATTTGGAATACATTTCACATAAATTTTCTCAGCATGTTATAGTCTTAGGTGGAGATTTCAATTTACAAGATATAGACTGGGACACTCAGATGTTTAGGACGGGTGGTAGGGACAGAGCATCGAGTGACATTATACTGAGTGCACTATCCGAAAATTACCTCGAGCAATTAAACAGAGAACCGACTCGTGGAGATAACATCTTGGACCTACTGATAACAAACAGACCCGAACTTTTCGAATCTGTATGTACAGAACAGGGAATCAGTGATCATAAGGCCGTTGCAGCATCCCTGAATATGGAAGTTAATAGGAATATAAAAAAAGGGAGGAAGGTTTATCTGTTTAGCAAGAGTAATAGAAGGCAGATTTCAGACTACCTAACAGATCAAAACGAAAATTTCCGTTCCGACACTGACAATGTTGAGTGTTTATGGAAAAAGTTCAAGGCAATCGTAAAATGCGTTTTAGACAGGTACGTGCTGAGTAAAACTGTGAGGGACGGGAAAAACCCACCGTGGTACAACAACAAAGTTAGGAAACTACTGCGAAAGCAAAGAGAGCTCCACTCCAAGTTTAAACGCACCCAAAACCTCTCAGACAAACTGAAGCTAAACGATGTCAAAGTTAGCGTAAGGAGGGCTATGCGTGAAGCGTTCATTGAATTTGAAAGTAAAATTCTATGTACCGACTTGACAGAAAATCCTAGGAAGTTCTGGTCTTACGTTAAATCAGTAAGTGGCTCGAAACAGCATATCCAGACACTACGGGATGATGATGGCATTGAAACAGAGGATGACACGCGTAAAGCTGAAATACTAAACACCTTTTTCCAAAGCTGTTTCACAGAGGAAGACCGCACTGCAGTTCCTTCTCTAAATCCTCGCACAAACGAAAAAATGGCTGACATCGAAATAAGTGTCCAAGGAATAGAAAAGCAACTGGAATCACTCAATAGAGGAAAGTCCACTGGACCTGACGGGATACCAATTCGATTCTACACAGAGTACGCGAAAGAACTTGCCCCCCTTCTAACAGCCGTGTACCGCAAGTCTCTAGAGGAACGGAGGGTTCCAAATGATTGGAAAAGAGCACAGATAGTCCCAGTCTTCAAGAAGGGTCGTCGAGCAGATGCGCAAAACTTTAGACCTATATCTCTTACGTCGATCTCTTGTAGAATTTTAGAACACGTTTTTTGCTCGCGTATCATGTCATTTCTGGAAACCCAGAATCTACTATGTAGGAATCAACATGGATTCCGGAAACAGCGATCGTGTGAGACCCAACTCGCCTTATTTGTTCATGAGACCCAGAAAATATTAGATACAGGCTCCCAGGTAGATGCTATTTTTCTTGACTTCCGGAAGGCGTTCGATACAGTTCCGCACTGTCGCCTGATAAAGTAAGAGCCTACGGAATATCAGACCAGCTGTGTGGCTGGATTGAAGAGTTTTTAGCAAACAGAACACAGCATGTTGTTATCAATGGAGGGACGTCTACAGACGTTAAAGTAACCTCTGGCGTGCCACAGGGGAGTGTTATGGGACCATTGCTTTTCACAATATATATAAATGACCTAGTAGATAGTGTCGGAAGTTCCATGCGGCTTTTCGCGGATGATGCTGTAGTATACAGAGAACTTGCTGCATTAGAAAATTGTAGCGAAATACAGGAAGATCTGCAGCGGATAGGCACTTGGTGCAGGGAGTGGCAACTGACCCTTAACATAGACAAATGTAATGTATTGCGAATACATAGAAAGAAGGATCCTTTATTGTATGATTATATGATAGCGGAACAAACACTGGTAGCAGTTACTTCTGTAAAATATCTGGGAGTATGCGTACGGAACGATTTGAAGTGGAATGATCATATAAAACTAATTGTTGGTAAGGCGGGTACCAGGTTGAGATTCATTGGGAGAGTGCTTAGAAAATGTAGTCCATCAACAAAGGAGGTGGCTTACAAAACACTCGTTCGACCTATACTTGAGTATTGCTCATCAGTGTGGGATCCGTACCAGGTCGGGTTGACGGAGGAGATAGAGAAGATCGAAAGAAGAGCGGCGCGTTTTGTCACTGGGTTATTTGGTAACCGTGATAGCGTTACGGAGATGTTTAATAAACTCAAGTGGCAGACTCTGCAAGAGAGGCGCTCTGCATCTCGGTGTAGCTTGCTCGCCAGGTTTCGAGAGGGTGCGTTTCTGGATGAGGTATCGAATATATTGCTTCCCCCTACTTATACTTCCCGAGGAGATCACGAATGTAAAATTAGAGAGATTAGAGCGCGCACGGAGGCTTTCAGACAGTCGTTCTTCCCGCGAACCATACGCGACTGGAACAGGAAAGGGAGGTAATGACAGTGGCACGTAAAGTGCCCTCCGCCACACACCGTTGGGTGGCTTGCGGTGTATCAATGTAGATGTAGATGTGGAACTGGTCTTAGTGCAATGCTTCCCAATCTGGGGACAATTACCCCGGGGGGTAAAATGTTATTTACTGTGGGGTAAAAACTAAACGATTTGATTCTCTTTCAGTCATGAAAATAAAAATTTTCAAAATATCATTACTGTTATCGCAATGTTGTAAGACTCTAATATTGATTACGTAAGTTATCAATAATTTCTCTTTCTCAATTAGCAGCATTAATCCTGTTGAGGTTACAGGTTCCTCACACAATCCACCCACTATACATACATGCTGTGTTTTGTCCCATACAGTGCTGATAATAAAAGTAAGATATATACATAACAAATGCTCAATATCTCAACAAAATGTCTTCGCCAAGGTGTAGATAGTACCTGCAGTAGTCCAGAAATTGCTTCATTACTTGCTTCGAAAGAGATAAATGAATTAATTGACAGCACGACACAGCAGTAACTACATACGTGCTATAGCAGTGATGGTATACAGTATTATTATTATTATTATTATTATTATTAAACTCAAGTGATACACGAACTGTAAGTATAGTGTACATTTTTAAACTTGGTTGATTTTACATGGGGTTGCACCAAGTGCAGGAATGGAGAGGAGTAATGCAGGGGAAATATGTTTTGTAACAAGTGTCTAACCTCAATGTGGACAGTTAGCTTTCTTTTCTGAGATGGAGTTGTGAGTAACACTTGTGATGCGCCACAAAATCCTAATCTGATTGCAGTCAAGAGTAATGGTCTAAGCAAGTTGGTAACCACTGATTTAGAGGGTCCAATTCCAGTTTCTGATAGCTATAAATACTTGTTAACTGCAGTGGACAAATGCACAAGATGAGGGGAAGCTATTCCGATCACTGACATGACCACCGTGGAAATGGCGGTGAAGGTGTTTGTCCGTCTATGGTAGCTTGCTTTGGGTGCTCCCTTCATATTATAATGGATCAAAGCCACCAGTTTGACTCTAACTTGCTCAACAGGTTATCTAACTAATATGGGTTCCAACATCACCATACAACCAACTACCATCCGGCGTGTGATGGCATGGTAGAGAGGTGGCATAGGACATTGAAGGCAGCTCACTTGCATCATCAAGAAAGCTGGACAGAAGCATTTCCACTGTTTCTCTTGGATTATGGACCCTGTACAAGACAGACATCAGTGCTTAGGTGGCAGAATTGGTTTATGAGGAATCTTTGAGACGCCTGGCTGATTTTCAAACCATTACCTCATGACCAACTCCAACAAATCTCTCATCACAGATACGTGACATCTGCAACCATGTGGAAACTGTGAGAAGACAAATGGTATCTAGGCACAGTGAACGCCCAGTTTTTGGGCTTAAGGTGTTGGTGGACTGTACACATCATGCTTGGCACAGATAGTGTCGAACACTACTACAGTCTCCGTATGCTGGACCTTATCGAATAGTGAAACGCAACAGTCATACTATTGACATCTTGCAGAATGACAAAACCATTAGTGTGTCCATAGAGAGGGTAAAGCCAGCATTGATCTTACCAGAAACTGAGTACGACACTCAACTGGAAGAGGAGAACCTAAGTTTGGAGTGTACTAGACATAATGTAGCACAAGAATCCATGCTGAGATGACTTGGAACCACAGCACCGCAGTCCACATCGGCTCACACATCTTTGCAGCAACAAGTAATGTGTATGAGAGCAGGAAGACAAGTCAGATTTAGCTACCTGTTCATCCCGGGTCCTCCGCACTTTAAGGTAGAGGTTGAGAGGGAACACATAAGTAACCACTGATGTGTCCTTTGTTTACTCAGTGATAGTGCAGTTGACATTAGACAAATAAGTTTTTATTCTTTGACTCACGTTATATCGAGTATTCTGTTCTGAGTTGGAAAAATAAATTTGTTACCTACAATGTCTTAGAAATATCATCCATTTTAAAAACAAAATATCAGTTTTCAATGTTCGGACAGGCCACTTGTTACCAATGTGTATAATTTTTTTGTCATTTAAGGCCCCCCCCCCCCCCCCGTCCTCCCCACCCACGCCTGCCCCATAATGGCATGAGTGGGGTCGTTGAGATCCTCCACAGCACTGATTGTGGTCCCCCTGAACACATCGATTCTAAAATTCGCATGATAGTCATGGGATGCCAACCAACACAAATGGCAGTTTTGCAGAACAGTAAACTGCAGTCTCGACAGGCTGTGCCATTCTGCTATCGAGTTCTGACACAAGGTGGTAGAAGTCTCTCATTAGATGAGACATAACATGCTTTTATCACAAACAAACAACACTTAAACGCAATTTGTGGATGAGAAACCAGCAATGCAGTCTCTCCTTAAATACAGAATATAGGCTTCATTATTCCTACTTACTTAGAGCAGCTTCACTGAAATGCTAATCATTTGAATATCCTAGGACGTAGTACACATCATGCCAATTTCAAATTTGTTGCATGCTGCCTTCATGGAGTTGCAATTTTAATGGCCAGGTGTGTAATTACATCTATAATCTATCACATAAATTCTTGCTGATACATCAGCATAAGTAGAAGGGAAACGTATTATAGCTGCTACAAAATTTTCATTGGTTGCAGTTTTCTGATTTGGTGCATCAATGCTAATATATATCTGGCACTGAATACAAAAGTAACTGATCGCTAATTATAATTGATTCCATAGCACAACCCGGCAAAAGAATGAGCTTGATGAAGTCTTCCCATCCATTCATCAATGTCAATACCACTTTGTGAGCTATATCACTGACTACCACAGTAAACGGTGATAGGTGTGTGGGGTAATGTAATTCTTGTGTTTAGATTTTGCCATGTGCTGTGTTTCTTCATGAACCATATTGATGTTACTCAATAGAATATCAGAAGGTAGCATAGGTAATATTCGGAAATGAGCTAAAGCCATTACACCCTTGCAAAGTGAAATCAATACTCAACATTAACAGGGAGCATTGAAGCTACCCAATATAGTCTCTCACAACTATTTCTGCCCCACCTGTACCAGATGCACATGTAAAGACAAACAGGCTGTATAGCCTCCTAATATGCCCAGATGCAGAAAGACCTTCGAATCAATTTGTTTTTCTGCTACGGACAGTAATATAATTTGGGTGGATAATGTTAAATTTTTAGTTTATCCCTTGTAATATATGGTAGCATGGTGCCATTAATTCATGATATGTTTTATCCTTATTATAGATGACGTAGCCTTACATAGGAGCCAGGAGTGCTCAATTTGAATCTCTGTAGTCTTTCGATACAACTCGCTGGGTGCAAGGAATTGTTATAAAACTCAATACGGCCATTTTAAATTCCCACTTCTGTTTTTGCTGGGTTCCTTGACTGACGCATATTGAAGGTGGACGTAACTATAGAAATAAAAGTGAATATTTGTTAAACGTTACATGCACACATTGTTCCTTCACTCATTGAGTTGTTTATCACCTAAATGAGTGAATTTAATTGTGAAGGAATGGCAAGATTTAGTGTCCTTTGTAATTGTGTTCTTATCTGGAAAGGCAATTACTAGAGACGATGTATATTCATATTAATAATAAAGAAACAAATCTGAACATTTAAGATTTATTTCAGAAATTACTTTTACAACTTACAAATGAAGTACTTCTCACATGCCACCAGAAAAGACAGGCAATAATAGTATCTGTTATTTTTGCTTGCTGAATATATATGCAAACTATAGACTGTCGACATGTGATTTGACATGTTAATCGAATTGTGCAATTATTAATGCAATGTTATAACGAAGTTGTGTATGTTTTTCTTATTTCATGAACTTCCAAGCAGCAAGAAAGTTAAGCAACAGAAAAACTGTGGCATACTGATAGAGGACAAGTACTGTCAGTAGAGTAGCAAACACAAGTCAAAATTTACATATTTTCCTACTGGCTTACTTGTGCCACAGCAAATGCTTAGAATAGCTCACAATTCATCCAGTTATTAGTTACCAAAGTAATTTACGTGAAGCAATTAATAATTTATAATTTTCCGTGATTTGCAAGTGAGATCCTCTTTTTTTTTTTTTCCTAATGCAACCAGCAATTCTGCATTTTAGACAATCAAGTGATACATTATAATATTAATTACTTTAATATCAAAACATTTTTATTTTCCAATTTTTGATGAGATCTAGGTTACAGTAAAGATTGACAAGCAGACAACCACGAATCCTGTGCATGCTAGCGAAGTCAAGTCAAAATCTGAAATGGGAAAAACCAACACTCAGCAAGTACGACTGACAGATCCACTAACAGAACTTTTTAAGAAATTCAAACTGATGTTTTTGCGGTGACCAACATTCCAAAATGCAGCATGTGATGGTGAACAAAAATTTTAGGGATCTCTCACAAAATTTCAAAAACTTTGTAAACTGCAGAAATCCAGGAGATGGTCATCCTCAAACTTATCGAACCTTCAGAAAGACAAGATAAGACAGTGAAAGAGCTACCTGCTGAAACATCAGAAATGGAAAGAGCACCTGTCAGTATACTGGAGACAGTACAGAAACTAACCCACAAGGTTGTAGAAATAGAATGAGGGCATTTTGAACCATACCAACATGTTCTACATGTTTGCCAGTAGATTGGATAATACTGTTGTACAGCAGGAAAAAGGCCTGTATAAACAATTTGAGACATTAAGGAACCAGTTTGCAGATCTCATGGCTTGCGCAACCAAAAAGAATACCCAGATAGTACAACTGGTAGACAACATGCAAGAAACTATCAGGAAAATTTCGAATGAAGTGACAAAGGAACATAACAGTTCCAGCAGTCACGCAGAAAGTGGTTTGCTTAATGCAACCAAAAAATTAGGACAAGATTTATTGGTATGGCAAAATGCCGTGAGGGAACTGATTAAAAAAAGTAGAGGAAGTAACGGATACCACGCAAAATCGTCAATCCACAGCACATAATAATTTCATTTGCGAATCAAAAACAGCAATCCATAGCAAATGGAAGCAGAGTCGGTGACTACACCTTTGCACAATACTCAGTGCAATGTGGAGGCTGCACTGCTTTACACCGCAATGTAACTAGAGGAGAACTTAATGTGCCACTGGAAATTCCAAACATGTTTACCAGACAAGAAATCTATTCATCCTATCATACTCATTCATGTGTTTCGCAGAGCTATGGTAAAACCATGGTCAGATGGCAAAAGATAGGATTTGTCAGTGGCTTTATCCAGGGAGTTGTTGCAACGTCAGCCACTGAAGCTGCGGTATACTGCTGAACATATGATGAATTTCTGGCAAACTTCTGGTTCGCCAGGGTACAAGGACGACTTTCTACGGTAGGTACAACCCAGAGCCATTCCAGGGCCAGCAGGGCGGGGCAGCTTACGCAAATATTTCAAAAAGTATGTCAGCAAGACCAGATACTGGGATAATCTCATATTTCATAGAGATGTGCTCCACATATTAAAGCTGAAACTGCCAGCATAATTTAAAAAAAAAATCTGTTTCAGGAATCTTTTTATCAGTATTAGACTCTATTGGTTTAATACAGGAAGATGCGAAGGCTGCAACCAAAACTAGAAAATTTAATGGCAATGTTTCTGGCCAGAATACGGAACGTCATAGGGGAAAAGAAGGTAGGAGGAGACCAGCTTAATGCAAATACCAATCAGCTACAAAATCATAATACTAGCAATAATAGACGAACATGAAAGATGAAAGATGCATGAAAACTGGTGCAGTCTGATACAAGAAAACCATAACAACCACAATCAGTTGCGACAACTGCCACAGAGCGAATAAAATAACCAGTACTGGTGTAGTTCCGTTCAAATACAGGAATTGGCACACGATAAATATCGTCACTACATATAAATTGTGGAAAACTAATCCTGACCATGTTCATCTCCGAAACAATGGTTAATAGAAAGACTAGGGGCAGAAATCAATTTATACATCTGATATGATTTGAGGACGAACGTAATGTCAGGGATGAATTACATTTGATGGCACTAAGTGCAATAGATGACATTATCGAGCACGGCCCGATGTGAATGTGTATGTGCGCAACACCTTAATAACAGCGGCACTTGACACAGGCACTGAAGTCAACGCTATCTTCTTTAACTTGTACAAAACGATATGCAAAACTATTCATGTACCCACTTTTCCCACTAGCAAGACCTGGAACAATCGGAGGATAACAGTATCATCTGAATGTTAAATCATGATCCATTCTGCCACATCTCCTACTCCATCCCCCTGGTCATAGGTGCCTGGTATTGCTTGGGGGATAACAAAAGTGTTAGGGTGGAAGATTACTGACCCATTCACAAGGCCATACTGCTAGCAGTAGCAAAGTCAGAGGCAATGTCCTGCTATTAATCAATGCTAGAGCAACTAACAAAATTATTGTACCTACCCAGACTGGACCATAAAACATGCACGAGCACATTCAAAAGTTTCATGGGGCGAAGCATTTAATGAACATCGCAACTCCTATTTGCAAATTGCTGTGGATGACGAGACATGGAAACATATTAGCGTTATTTATAGGCTGCCGAGCTGTGAATTGTTACATGTTCAATTGGTCATATGGATATTAGCCCTAAAAGATTATAGTTTTGAGGTTATGTGAAAGACAAGGATAATGTGATGGCAGACACATTGTCTCACCTATCAGACGGCTTGCGAGAAAGACCAGATCGTGAAGGGGTAATCATCGGAATTTAGGATCTTGCTGAAACTGGATACTATGCACAGGAAATACTGCTTTTAAAGTGTAAAAACATGGCCAACCAGCAGGATTAAGTTCCTATGTGGAATCAAGTGAAGCATAAATTATTACCTGACCCAACAGATAAGCTTGTGAATCATTATGTAATGTGTAATGGAGTACTATGTTATCAATGAGATCTAAAGTCTAACAACAAGTGTGTGTGTGTGTGTGTGTGTGTGTGTGTGTGTAGGCGCACGCGTGCGCGCAGGGGGGAGGGGCGTGCACACTTTGCTGTTTCTTTCAAAGCTTGAGATAACAACAGGTTGTGAGTAAATGCTTGCTACGCCAGAAGGCAAAGCCATCTAACAAATGTTGCAAAGGCAGGCTGCATGCCACAACAACAATTGTCATGAATTTTATCCATAGTGGATGCTGTTGAACTCCATGACTGTTCTTTTATGCGGTGTAGAAAGATATGTGCTACCAGTCACAATAAAAGGTTATTTATTTCCACACGACCGGTTTCGGGCTTGTGCCCATCTTCAGGTGTTTATACATTCATGTACATGTTTGTACTTTTGGAGATCACTGTATAAATACAAAAAAATTATTTGCTGGTAACTATAGAGATACAAGTGGGACAATTTTAAGTGGTAAGGCAGCATTTGACGAAAACATATCTGTACTTACATAAAGATGAAGCACCATTATTACAGTTATACCGTGTTGATAGTTTTGCCACTTAGTTACACACTTATGTTCATTTTCACGTCCATATTTCAGTTTTACCAAGTATAGCTTCATATCACACTATTGTGATGTGCACTCGTCAAATACACTATGTTTACATACAAATGTGGGCTGTGGTCAAATGCTGCCTTACCACTTACAATTGTCCCACTTTTATCTGTACAGTCACCAGCAAATATTTTTTTTTTGTATTTATACAGTGATCTCCAAAAGTACAAACATGTACATGAATGTATAAACACCTGAAGATGGGCGCAAGATCGAAATCGGTCGTGTGAAAATAAATAACCTTTTATTGTGACTGGTAGCGGATAACTTTCTACACAACAATTGTCATGGCTGACATGTATGGACCCTTCCCTCATTCACATGGTGGAGCACGATATTAGTTGCACTATACGACTTCTTGACATGCATGTGGTGGACCACGATATTAATACATGTTCTTGAAATATCTGATGTTATGTGCATTAAAAATAGCTACAAGCACTCCCATAATAAGGAGACTAGTCAATGATGAGATCCTAAGGTTTGGCAAGCCTTCAGCAATCTTGTGCGATAACGTGTAATTTCACTAGCACATGCAAATGAAGCTTCTTGTGAGATAACGCCACGAGCCAAATATTAATTTCAAAGTGTCATCCAGAGGCAAATCCCACGTAGAGAACCTTTCAGGAGTTCAAAATGTTCATAAGGACATACTGTACTTAAAAAAAAGGAGGTTCAAATGGCTCTGAGCACTATGGAACTTAATATCTGAGGTCATCACTCCCCTAGAACTTAGAACTACTTAAACCTAACCAACCTAAATACATCACACCCATCGATGCTCGAGACAGGATTTGGACGTGCAACCGTAGCAGTCTCGCGCTTCCAGACTGAAGCGCCTAGAGCCGATCGGCCACAGCAGCCAGCTACTAATAAACAAACAACCTCGATAAACTATATTGTTAGGCCTCCTAAGGAAGATATTTCCTGGAAGGAATAGGTAAGACAGACAATCTTGCTCAGAAAGCTACTAAAAAGAAGTACTACTCAGACAAAATATTAGGTAAAGTGTAACGATACAATGTTGGAAAAAAAGTTCTATTAAGAAACCATCCTAAACCCTCCCTTCTGAAGAGAAAGAATAAAAAGCAGCAAATGCTATACAATTCAAATATATCTCATACTGAAACAAACAAAATTAGAGGCATCTCCACCCATTGAGATATGAAAAAAAGTGTTGCCACCACGGTGTTTAAAGTAGATACGCATGCTAGTAGACAGGCAAATGTAGTTGACCTATCATAAAATAAATATATGTAATGGGATACTTTCTATGTATTATATAAAAAGCAGACGTATCTATGGGACTGTGATCAGCTCACCAGTATGCTTGTTTGTACAAATGTATATAGTTGTAGATAGTAAGTATTTGCTGAAATGTAGTATTGATCAACTGTTCTATGATAACTGAAACCAAGAAAATTCTGCATAAACTGTAAATATTAAGTACAGTTTTATGTTAGTACACCACATCCTGTGTAGATGAGATTATGAAAGAGAAATATGAAACGACTGGCTTGGAAAATAATATGAAACAAGGAATGGTGTGTGCATAAGAGCATCAATGATATTCCAATTAATGAACCATGAACTGGAAATATTATGCACTAGTAATGAGGAGAGAGCCTTTTCTTGTTTTTTCGAAGTGTAGTGTTTAAATGGCATACTGATTTAATCATTTGCTGTGCTGTGAGCACAAGAATGGCATAATACTTAACTGCATTCAAGAAAGTAAGTTTATATAAGCAGTCAGGCAATGACAAAACTATTAAATAGAGAGTTTAGGCACCAAGGATTTCCCTTTCTCCATTTAGTAAGTTAAACATTAAGGTTCAATAACTGCTGACTGGTTACTTCTACTTCCACGAGGAAATGTTACCTACAGATTAAAAGATGCACATTTTTCTTTGAAAAATGGCCTCTAAAATTCAGGTACGTTCTTATACCCAAAATTAATGCAAAAATGTCTAGAGTGTGATTTAAAATTTCCACTAGTCTTAAAAATGGCCATATATTCAATGCAGCGGGAAACCTATCCCTATCTGGCAACATCGGTTTCAACTGACGGTGGGGGCAGTGCACCGATGCGATAAACAAGAGTTGCAGGGACTCACAAGCTTGCTAACACTGTCCCCCTCCCATTTTGTGATCACAAACCCAGAATACTGTCTAGCCTGTGATAAATCATTGCAGTCTACAGTTCCAGTGGAGCTGAACTGAAAGTGATTTGTCTTATCGGTAACAGTACAAAATTTTTGTTAGTAGCTAGTTTCGCAATAGAAAAAAAATTAAAGGTATTTATATGATGTGGATTATAGAGTGAAAGTAATAGCACATGCAGAAGAATACAGAAACAGAAAAGCTGAGCGGCATTTCGGCCCTCCTCCAACAGAAAAAAATCATTCATGACCGGAGGGCTACAAAAGAACAACTGGGGGAAAAAAAATTATTATAGACTAAATGTACAAACAGAGGACTGAATGCAAAATGGTCAAAACTTGAAGATAATGTATTGAAATGGATTCTAGGACATAGTGAAAAAGGCACTGAAATTAATACAAAAATGATTCAAATACATGTTCGTAAGATAGTGCTACAGTGACTCTGTGGGTGGAGTTGATTGGTGCTACAGGTTTATGAAGCATCATGGACTTAGCAAACAAATCAAAACTAAAATATCTCAGAAAATACCACAAGAGCATGAAGAGAAAATACACTGTGTGATCAAAAGTATACAGACACCTGGCTGAAAATGACTTACAAGTTCATGGCGGCATCCATAGGTAATGCTGGAATTCAATACGGTGTTGGCCCACCCTTAGCCTTGATGACAGCTTCCACTCTCACAGGCATACGTTCAAGGTTTCTTGGGGAATGGCAGCCCATTATTTACAGACTGCTGCACTAAGGAGAGGTATTGATGTCAGTCAGTGAGGTCTGGCATGAAGTCGGCGTTCCAAAACATCCCAAAGGTGTTCTGTAGGATTCAGGTCAGGACTCTGCGCAGGCCAGTCTGTTGTTGTTATTGTGGACTTCAGTCCAGAGACTGGTTTCATGCAGCTCTATCCTCTGCAAGCTTCTTCATCTCCGGGTAAATACTGCAACCTACAGCCTTCTGAATCTGCTTAGTGTATTCATCTCTACGAATTTTACCCTCCACACTTCCCTCCACTACTAAATTGGTGATCCCTTGATGCATCAGAAAGTGTCCTACCAATCGATCCCTTCTTCTAGTCAGGTTGCGCCACAAATTCCTCTTCTCACCAATTCCATTCAGTACCTCCTCATTAGTTATGTGATCTACCCATCTAATCTTCAGCATTCTTCTGCAGCACCACATTTAGAAAGCTTCTATTCTCCTCTTGTCTAAACTATTTATTGTCCATGTTTCACTTCCATACATGGCTACACTCCATACAAATACTTTCAGAAATGACTTCCTGACATTTAAATCTATACTCGATGTTAACAAATTTCTCTTCTTCAGAAACACTTTCCTTGCCATTGCCAGTCTACATTTTATATCCTCTCTACTTCGACCATCATCAGTTATTTTGCTCTCCAAATAGCAAAACTCCTTTACTACTTTAAGTGTCTCATTTCCTAATCTAATTCCCTCAGCATCACCCGACTTAATTCGACTACATTCCATTATCCTCGTTTTGCTTTTGTTGATGTTCATCTTATATCCTTCTTTCAAGACACTGTCCATTCTGTTCAACTGCTCTTCCAGGTCCTTTGCTGTCTCTGACAGAATTACAAAGTCAACGGCAAACCTCAAAGTTTTTATTTCTTCTCCAAGGATTCTAATTCCTACTCCAAATTTTTCCTTTGTTTCCTTTACTGCGTGCTCAATATACAGATTGAATAACATCTGGGATAGGCTACAACCCTGTCTCACACCCTTCCCACTCACTGCTTCCCTTTCATGCCCCTCGACTCTTATAACTGCCATCTGGTTTCTGTACAAATTGTAAATAGCCTTTCCCTCCCTGTACTTTGCCCCTGGCACCTTTAGAATTTGAAAGAGAGTATTCCAGTCAACACTGCCAAAAGCTTCTCTAAGTCTACAAATGCTAGAAACGTAGGTTTGCCTTTCCTTAATCTTTCTTCTAAGATAAGTCGTAAGATCAGTATTGCTTCTACCAGTTTTTCCATTTGTAAAGAATTCGCTTTGGTATTTTGCAGCCGTGACTTACTAAACTGATAGTTCGGTAACAGTACACATTACGACCCTCTTGAACTGTCAGCAGTCTCTGTCAGTCAACAGATGAGGTCTGCCTGTATGCTTTTGTGCTGTATGTGTGCCTTCAAGTTTCCACTTCACTATCAAACAGTAGACCTAGGCATGTTTAGGAGTGTGCATATATTGCATACAGACGTATGACACAAGTGACACCCAATCACCTCACCACGTTCGAAGTCCTTGAGTTCTGTGGAGTGCCCCATTCTGCTCTCTCATTATGTTTAATTACTACTGAGGTCGCCGATATGGAGTACGTGGCAGTAGGTGCCAGCACAATCAACCTAATATGAGAAACATATGTTTTTGGGGGTGTCCGGATACTTTTTATCACATAGTGTATTATCTTTCCATCACTTGATTATTCAACATCGAAAGAAAACCAATGTACAACTAAGCCAAATAACGAAGACGGATGAAACTTCTGTGATATCTCATGTGCAGAATAACACAACAGTTGCCATAAACGGTGTTAAAACTGTAACAATAAAGACAAGTGCACACAAAAAAATGCATTGTGCTGTTGTCCTTTCATGTTGTGCTGACAGTATTAAACTTAATCCAGTTATCATTTTCAAGCACAAAACACTGCCAAAACCTTCTGAAATACCACCAGGTGTTGTTCACATACATGACAAGGGCTGGATGGATGAGGCTGGTATGAAATTATGGAATAACAATGTGTGGAAGAGGAGGAAAGATGCTTTGCTGAAAAACATTTCCCTTCTTGTGCTAGATCAATTTCGCAGTCATTTGAAAAATTCTGTGAAAGAGAAATTGAGACAGAGAAATACAGAGCTTACTGTTATTATGGGAGGACTTACTTCACAACTGCAAAAACTTGGTCTCGATAAATGAACCATATCAAGAGTATATGAGAGGAATGGAACAAATGGATGAAACCCAACATGAATTCATGCTGAAGGGAGCTTTAAATCAACCTATAATAAAACAAGTCCATCAGTGGATAAAACAGTCATCATCTAGAGTGGGAGAAGGCATTACTGTTAAATCTTTCAATAGGTGCGGCATGAGTAATGCTTTTGATGGCAGTGAAGACCATCTTACATATGAAGAGACAATGATGATGACAAAGAGCGAGAGGAGGAGGAGGCGGAGGAGGAGAAAGTTCAGATGATGATTTGCAGAGATTTTAAAGGCAAATTCAGTTTATAAACTAAAAAGTTTTTTTAGACTGAGCTTTGCAACCTAATAACAAAACAGGTAAATTATTTTTGTAACTGCTTAAAAATTAAGGTGTGTCTTATAGCCCATAGCATCTTGTAGTACATAAAACACAGTAAGTTAAGATTTAGGATTTTATTATGGATTTATATGTAGTTCTGATTTCTTTATCTTACTTAGTTTTGCTGAGTGTTTTCCTTTCTGGGCCTGGTGCAAGTAAATGCGGTGGAAAATACGTGGGTAAGAGCAAACAGCAACCTACAATGTCCGTATTTAGACACATGAGCTGTTTGTGCATTGGATATCAGTTAAGGGTGTAGGCAGCCCTGAAGCAGACATGCTTACACGAATTGTACATGCTTGAATTATAAGAGGTACTTACATTAATACAATTTCATTGGTAATAGGATAGCATACAATCACAAGATTTGGTGTGGCAGTATACCAGGATGTTATACTGTGAGGATTTGATGTAAGTCTGACAGATTTGTATACATACAACAACATAAACATTCAAATGTTAGACAGTCTGACTATGTATGTGTAACATGGTACTGCACTATGAAAAAGAAGGATAAACTGTAGTTGTGGATACGAAAAATCAATTGTGAATTGCATTTACTTGCAAACAGCAACTCTGATGTCAAAGGGACAACTTCTATGATGTATAAGTGATGGAAGCACTGCAGTCCAACACATATCCTAGTGCCATGAAGAGAGGCTCTGCATTCCACATGTGAACTGAAGTAAAGTTTCACTAAAACACAGCAAACTTTCACGGTGCAACAACACAGCTGCATATCCCCATTGTTACTGTAAAACTGCATGTGTTTGACATTTTGAAACTTGATATACCTGAATGGTCAGCGCGTTGGAATGCAACGCACCAGGGGCCGGATTCGATTCCCGGCTGGGGTAGGAGATTTTTTTCCCCTCAGCGACTGGGTGTTGTGTTGTCCTCATCATCATTTCATCCTCACTGTCGACACGCAAATTGCCAAATGTGGTGTTGCCCTCAATAAGACTTGCAATTGGCGGCTGAACTTCCCGCCTGAGAACTCCCGTCCACTGACGCCATACGATCATTACCATTTTTTAAATTTGATAATATACATGTGTACCAAGACTACAATTACCTTATTATACAGACACCATGTGTGTGCATGTGTAGCAGTGATGGACAGTGATATACAACTGTAATTGTAGGATATATGATAAGTAGCCTATGTAAGACTACATCATCTATGACAAGATCAAATATATTGTCTGCTTTATGAAACTTGTTTTGTCACTGGGTGTGGCTGCACAATTTTACTCAGTGGATTATTGGTTTGTGGGATTAAAGGGACCAGACTGCTATGGTCATCGGTCCCTTTTTCCAAATACTAAAAACACCCACAGAGAATAAAACGATTAACGGATTAGATCACAGGCAACACAGAACAAGAGAAACTTAGACAAAGACCAGACAAGACAAACTAAAATCACACAGAGTGTGACGGTGGTTGGCCGACCATTTTTTAAAAAAAAAAAAAAAAAAGGGGGAAGAAGAAGAAGAAGAAGAAGAAGAAGAAGAAGAAGAAGAAAGAAAGAAAGAAGGAAAAGCCAACCACCGAGAAACACATTAAAAACTCAGACTAAAATCGTAGGCCAAAGGCCAGAATCAACACAAAAGGACATAACAAACACTCAGATTAAACGATAAAAACCCCCTGCCCGAATAAAACGTAAAACTAAGCCAGCCATAGCAGGGTCATCAGTTAAAAGGGCAGGGAGCGTATCAGGCAGCGCAAATGTCTGCCTGACCACAGCTAAAAGGGGGCAGGCCAACAAAATGTGGGCCACTGTCAAAGCCGCCCCACAGCGACATAGAGGAGGGTCCTCCCGGCGCAGTAAATAACTGTGTGTCAGCCAGGAGTGGCCAATGCGGAGCCGGCAAAGGCTACTGAGTCCCTGCGAGTAGCTCGCAGGGATGACCGCCACACAGCTGTCGTCTCCTTGACAGCACGGAGTTTATTACGCGTGGTCGGTGCGTGCCATTCATCATCCCATAGTGCAAAAACTTAGCGGTGTAAGACTGCCCTCAAATCAGTCTCTGGGAGGCCAACATCCAGAGATGGTTTACTGGTGGCCTCTTTCGCCAGGTGGTCAACATGTTCATTGCCCGGGATACCGACATGACCTGGGGTCCACACAAAGACCACAGAGCGGCCGCAACGGGCAAGAGTATGCAGGGACTCCTGGATAGCCATCACCAGGCGAGAACGAGGGAAACACTGGTCGAGAGCTTGTAAACCGCTCAGGGAATCACTACAGATAACGAAGGACTCACCTGAGCAGGAGCGGATATACTCTAGGGCTCGAAAGATGGTGACCAGCTCAGCAGTGTAAACGCTGCAGCCAGCCGACAAGGAAAGTTGTTCGGAATGGTCCCCTAGAGTTAGCGCATAACCGACATGACCAGCAACCATCGAACCGTCAGTGTATACAACGCCAGAGCCCTGATACATGGCCAGGATGGAATAAAAGCAGCGGCAGAAGGCCTCGGGAGGGACTGAGGCCTTCGGGCCCTGTGCCAATTCCAGCTGAAGGCGAGGGCGAGGCACACACCACGGGGGTGTACGCAGAGGTGCCCGGAAAGGAGGCAGAAGAGGTAAGGCCCCAAGCCCGGAGAGAACCTCTCGAACGCGGACCGCGATCGTACATCCAGCTCTGGGCCGACGTTCTGGAAGATGGACATGTGACTGTGGGAATGGGAGCCGATAGTTAGGATGCCCGGGCAAGCTGAAAACATGGGCAACATAAGCGGCCAGCAAACGTTGGCGCCGTACCCACAGCGGAGGGACACCTGCCTCCACTAGTATACTGTCCACAGGGCTGGTACGGAAAGCACCAGTGGCAAGGCATATCCCGCTGTGGAGGATTGGGTCCAGCACCCACAACGCAGATGGGGATGCTGAGCCATAAGCCAGGCTCCCATAATCCAGACAAGACTGGATTAACGCCTGGTAGAGCCATAACAGGGTAGGTCGGTCGGCGCCCCAGCGGGTGTGGCTCAAGCATCACAGAGCATTTAGATGCCGCCAACACATCTGTTTAAGCTGCCGAATATGAGGCAGCCAAGTCAACCGAGCATCAAAGACCACCCCCAAAAACCTATGTGACTCCACCACTACAAGGAGTTCGCCATCAAGATAAAGCTGCGGCTCCAGGTGGACAGTGCGTCGCCGGCAGAAATGCATAACGCAGGTCTTGGCTGCCAAACTGGAACCCATGAGCTACAGCCCAAGACTGAACTTTACGGATAGCGCCCTGTAGCTGACGTTAAGCAGCTGCAATGCCAATAGAGCTGTAGTAAAGGCAGAAGTCATCAGCATACAAGGACGCTGAGACAGATGTTCCCACCACCGCAGCGAGCCCGTTAATGGCTATTAAAAACAGGCAGACACTTAAAACAGAACCCTGTGGCACACCGTTCTCCTGGACTTGGGAGGAACTACGGGAGGCCGCGACTTGCACGCATCGGCAGAGGGCCCTGAAGACCCCATCCATGAAGCGTAGGAAGGATGTGATGACGCCATGTTGTATCGTACGCCTTCCGCATATTGAAAAAGACAGCGACCAGGTGCTGACGGCGGGCAAAGGCAGTACGGATGGCCAACTCCAGGCTCACCAGATTGTCGGCGGCGGAGCGGCCTTTACGGAACCCACCCTGAGACGGAGCGAGAAGGCCCCGCGACTCCAGTACCCAGTTCAAGCACCGGCTCACCAACCGTTCAAGCAACTTGCAAAGAACGTTGGTGAGGCTAATGGGACGGTAGCTGTCCACCTCCAAAGGCTTCTTCCCAGGTTTCAGAATGGGGATAACAATACTTTCCCGCCACTGCGATGGAAACTCACCCTCGACCCAAATACGGTTGTAAAGGTCGAGGAGCCGTCGCTGGCAGTCCACTGAAAGGTGTTTCAGCATCTGACAGTGGATGGTATCTGGCCTACGAGCGGTATCAGGGGAAGCGGCTAGGGCACTGCGAAATTCCCACTCACTGAATGGAACATTGTACGATTCTGGATGGTGGGTGCAAAACGAAAGGCTCTGACGTTCCATCCGTGGAAGGCCAGTGGGTAATTGGAAGAAGCGGAACTCAGAGCAAAATGCTCTGCCAAGCTGTTGGCAATTTCGTCGGAGTCTGTACAAACTGCTCCATTCAGTGAGAGCGCAGGGACACTGACAGGGGTCCGATAGCTATAGAAGCGTCGGATCTTGGCCCAGACCTGCGATGGAGAGACATGGAGGCCAATGGTGGACACATACCGCTCCCAGCACTCCTGCTTGCTTTGGCGAATAAGGCGGCGGGCCCGCGCACGCAGCCGTTTGAAGGTGATGAGGTGTTCAATGCAGGGATGTCGCTTGTGACGCTGTAGCGCCTGCCGGTGATCTTTAATCGCCTCAGCGATCTCAGGCGACCACCAAGGCACAGTCCTCCTCCCAGGGGACCCAGAAGAACGGGGAATGGAAGATTCTGCGGCAGTAACAATGACGGTGGTGACGGAGTGAACCAACGCACCAATGCCGGCACTAGAGAGAGGCTCAATAGAGGCAGTGGAGGAAAACAAGTCCCAGTCAGCCTTATTCATAGCCCATCTGCTGGGGCACCCAGAAGAGTGACGCGGTGGCAGTGACAGAAAGATCGGAAAGTGGTCACTGCCACACAGGTCGTCATGCACTCTCCATTGGACAGACGGTAAGAGGCTAGTGCTACAGATCGAAAGGTCAATGGCGGAGTATGTGCCATGCGCCACACTGAAGTGTGTGAAGGCACCATCATTTAAAATCGAGAGATTGAGCTGCGCCAATAAATGCTCAACGGTGGCGCCTCGACCTGTTGCCACTGACCCACCCCACAGAGGGTTATGGGCGTTGAAGTCGCCCAGTAACAAGAAAGATGGCGGCAATTGGGCTATCAGCGCAGCCAGGACATGCTGTGCGACATCACCATCCGGTGGCAGGTAAAGGCTGCAGACGGTAACAGCCTGTGGCGTCCACACCCGAACAGCGACAGCCTCTAAAGCTGCTTGTAGAGGGACAGACTCGTTGTGAAGAGAGTTAAGGACATAAATGCAGACGCCACCAGACACCCTTTCATAAGCTGCCCGGTTCTTATAATAACCCCGATAGCCACGGAGGGCGGGGGTTCGCATTGCTGGAAACCAAGTTTTCTGAAGAACAATGCAGAAGAAAGGGTGAAGGCTGATAAGTTGGCAGAGCTCAGCTAGATGGTGGAAGAAACCGCTGCAGTTCCACTGGAGGATGGTATTGTCCATGTCTGAGAAAGGCGTGATGGGACTGGGATGGCAGATTACGCCACTGGGTCACCTGCTGTCCCCAATTGAGCACCTGTGCTAGTACTATCCATGGTGTCTGAGAGACCAGCGAGATCGAGGTCCTCAGCGGACGCCAGAATCTCCACCTCGTCCTCAGACGCAGAGCTTGTAGCAAGCGGTGGGACAGGTGCCACCGCAATGTCGTTAGTCTTGGGGACTTTCGTCTTCTTCTGCTTCTCTCGCTTTGCCTTCAGTTGTTCAGACTTGGAGGGCTTCACTGGGTCAGTCTCAGGGACGTACGACGACTGTGAGGCCCTACGACCAGGGACCGCTGGTTGGTTCAGCCACTTGCGGGTGTCCGCTTTTCCGCTGGTCGGAATTTGCGAAGGAAGGTCCCCAAGGGACCCCTTCCTGGCGAGAGTAGCCGAATAAGTCTTACTCTTCTTCGGCTGGGAAGGGGGAACTGATGTCCCCGATGGTTGGGGGGGGTGTTGCTCCTGAAGGAGATGGAGCAGGAGCAACAGGGAGTGAAGTGCCCACAACCAAGGGGGCCGGTGGATTCTGACAGATCTTAGAGCCAACGATACGGGACGATGGGAGAACCGTTGTTGCAGCAGCGGCGTAGGTCGACGTCGTTGCCACAGGATGGAGCCGCTCATACTTCCGTTTAGCCTCGGTGTAGATCAGGCGGTCCAGGGTCTTATATTCCATTATCTTTCGTTCCTTCTGAAATATCCTACAGTCCGGCGAGCAGGGGGAATGGTGTTCTCCGCAGTTAACACAGATGGGAGGCAGAGCACATGGAGTATTGGAGTGCGAAGGAAGTCCACAATCTCGACATGTGATGCCGGAAGTACAGCAAGATGACAGCGGTAAACCATCACCTTGACCTTTTCGGGTAAAACATCATCTTCGAAGACCAAGATGAAGGCACCGGTGGCTACCTGATTATCCCTCGGACCCCGACGGACGCGCCGGACGAAGTGAACACCTCATCGTTCTACATTGGCGCGTAGTTCATCGTCGGACTGCAGAAGAAGATCCCTGTGGAATATAATACCCTGGACCGTGTTTAAACGCTTATGGGGAGTGATGGTGACGGAAACATCCCCCAACTTGTCGCAAGTGAGCAACCTCCGTGACTGGGCAGAGGATGCTGTTTTGATGAGAACTGACCCAGAGCGCATTTTGGACAAGCCCTTCACCTCCCCGAACTTGTCCTCTAAATGCTCCACAAAAAACTGGGGCTTGGTCGACATAAATGATTCCCCATCAACTCGCGTACACACGAAGTACCGGGGTGAATAATCTCCACTGCCTTCTTTGGACAAACGTTCCTCCCATGGAGTGGCCAGGGAGGGAAATGATCTCTGATCAAATTTCTTTCCATTGAGGTTAGACCTCGATCGCTTAGAGACTGCTGGTGGAGGCCCACCAGCGAGAGATGATGTACCACGCTTCATTGTGGGTCATTCGCCCTGATGCCACCACTTCGACCAGGGGCTCTCCCCAAGGGCGCCACCCAGCCGCAGCAAAGACCACCAGGAGGGTACATGATGACCCCACCACAACGGACTGGCTACCGTGCTGGTTGTCGGGTGTCGAAATATCCATGTACATCAGGAGGTCAAAGATGGAAGTGCACAATGGAGGGAATGTATGCTATCCGGAACACACTGCAGCGGATGTGGCCGGAAGCTCGATTTAAGTCCAACTCCATGAAAATATCAGGTGTGCCAGATCTTAGGGCAAGATGGATTTAAGATGCACCATGTAAGGTGTCCTTCCCCAAATGGTACGCACAAACGGAAACTTTGGAAAGGTAGCGGTCAAACCCCTTAGGGGATCATCACATTAAAGGCCAAAACAGATGAGACTCCTTTTAGTCGCCTCTTACGACAGGCAGGAATACCTATTCTTACCCCCGAACCCACAGGGGGGTCAGTGGATTATTAACTGGTTGCTATTCATTTCATATTCTTTAGTATGGCCAAGTTCTTTTTATCATTTATGTAATTGGGGACTTATTAATTTTGGTTGATTGAGGACTATGGTTATAGGTTTCTTCTTCTTCTTCTTCTTCTTCTTCTTCTTCTTCCTTGAAGAAAAATCAGTTTGCTTTCATCTTACTGTTCATATTGTATTGCACAGCCAATCTATGTCGAAAAGTTTATCCGGCTCAGTTTTAACTATGTCTCACCATTCGATCTAGGGGAACACCACCCATCAATTCGCGTTATCATCACATGAATTATTACACACAAGCATCGAGAACAAATATATAATAATACCTCCCTGGAGGTAGGTGGGAAAAAAAAGGCAATAGTTAATTAACAACAGGAGGCAGAGGTTTGTTCTCGTACTAAAACATCATACTCTATTCCAAACTAGAATATTGTGAATGAGGAAGAAATGATCTATGTTATAGTTTATTGCATCATCATGATAGAAGTTATCTTCTCATTAAACCAGTTTATTGTCTGTCACCTTGTGACTTAACATACATCGATTTGAACCTATGGCGTCTTCTGATATGACTCATTGGTTGCTAAGAAGTATTATAATCAGCAAATTTATTTTAAATTCTCACTTCTGTTCTTCCTGGTTTCTTGACCAACATATACTAAAGGTACATGTATCTGTACAGGGATAAAAGTGTCTATCTGTTAAATGTTATTCGCACGTACTATGTTCCTATTACATTTCTTCATTAATCAAATTATTTACCACAGAAATAAGTAAATTTAAATGCCATGGAACGGCAAGATCTTTATACGATTTATAGTGTGCTGTGTACGTGTGTCCTTATCTGGAAAGGCAAGTGCTACTAGACACTACAAGCTCAGATTAATAATGGTAAAGAAATGAACCTGCACATTTATGATCTATTTCAGAGATTACTTTTTACAACAACTAATAAATAAATTACTTTTCATTTTTCCCACATGATGCCATATAAGACAGGCAGTTATAATAACTGATATTTCTAGTTTACCTGTTAGCTACAAATAATCTCAGTACATGTCATGGGTATAAAATATAGTATACTTATTAGGGGAATTAATTGCTGTACATCATAAGCATAAAAATCCTTACTAGTATGTTATACACTGAACTTTAAAAATTTAGCATGACGATCTTTTTTAATATCTATATTTATCAATAAACAAGCAAACAAACAAACCAACAAAAACAAATAAAAACTGGTTTTATCTTTGTAGAAAGACCTCACATTTTACCAATGAAGCTATCGAACACAGAACACAATGAGAAGACAGCTTTTGCCAAAATAATAATAATAATAATAATAATAATAATAATAATAATAATAAATGATAATTAATTAATTAATTAAATAAAATAAAAATTGAAAGGTTCATCCACATTGCGTAACTTAAGCAACTATTAACTAAATGCAATACATTCATTTTAAATATTTTAAACTAAAAGGAGCAGGCAGAAGAGAGCGAGAAATGAAGTTAGTAAAACTAAAGCATACTTTGACTACCAAAGGAAGAAGGCCATTACAACTCGATTATATTCTTTTTTTTCTGCAGGCAAAAATAAAAATAAATAAATAAATAAACCCAATAAATAAATACATGATTATCATGGAGCAAGGAATTCACATCACATATGAGAATCACTTCTTTTTTTTTATGGTTTTAGGGCGCACAACTACAGTGGTCATTAGCGCCCAGACTAAATTATGAAGGCACTGCGAGGCACAACGTTAAAACAGCAACTAAAAAGGACAACACTATAAAAGGCACATTACCAGGCAAGGGATTAAAAGAAAACAGCATAATCAAATGTCCTTAGACAGGTTTGTCAAGTGGATAAAACAAAGAACGCGAGCAGCTGCTCCTGGGTCATACGCTAAAATTTCATCCAGATTACATGGCAGGCCAAGATCAATGCGCAGCGTATTAAAATTCAGACAGGAAGCTTATTTTCAGTAAGCGTAGACTAATCGGCATCCCACAGCGATAAAATGCAGTGACAAATGACCCTGCTAAAATCAGATGAAGGGACACAACATGAAGCTGTCCGAGGCTGTAGGACCGCAGCCTTGGCCGCGGCATCTGCAGCTTTGTTCCCAGGGATACCGACATGGCCAGAAACCCACATAAAGGTAACCGGAGAACCGTCGTCCGCCAGCTGCTGAAGAGAGCGTTGGAACCGGTGCACGAAAGGGTGAACTGGATACGGATCACTGAGGCTCTGGATGGCGCTCAGGGAATCAGAGCAGATGACATAAGCAGAATGTCGGTGGCAGTGGATGTAAGAACAGACTGATAGAGGGCAAATAGCTCAGCTGTGAAGACCAAACAATGGCCATGGAGCCGGTATTTTAAACTGCGTGCCCCAACAATAAAAGAACGCCCGACACCGTCATTGGTCTTAGAGCCATCTGTATAAATGAAGACCGTCTTAATGAACTGCAAACGAAATTCGACAAACCGCGAGCGGTATACCAAAGCTGGGGTAACCTCCTTTGGGAGTGAGCTGAGGTCAAGGTGAATGTGAACCTGAGCCTGGAGCCAAGGGGGATTTTGGCTCTCGCCCACTCTAAAGGCTGCAGGGAGTGGAAAATCAAGTTGCTGAAGGAGGCAATGAAAGCGAACTCCAGTGGGTAGCAGGGTAGATACATACAACCCTTATTGACGGTCGAGAAAGTCATCAAAAAAGGAACGATAAGACGGGTGGTCGGGCATTGATAATACCCAACAGGCATACCGACAAAGCAGTATATCGCGCCGGTAGGTTAGTGGCAATTCACCGGCTTCAGCATGAAGGCTCTCGATGGGACTAGTATAGAATGCTCCAATCACAAGACGTAACCCCCGATGTTGTACAGAGATGAGGCGGCGTAAGATGCACGGCCGTGCAGAGGACTATACAAAGCTCCCATAATCCAGCTTTGAGCGGACGATCAACCAACATAGGCAAAGAAGAACGGTTCGATCCACTCCCCACGACATACCGCTGAGAACACGGAGGACATTTAGGGAACGGGTACAACAGGCAGCCAAATATGACACATGTGGAGACCAGCTAAGTTTCCTGCCAAATGTAAGACCTAAAAATGTTGTTGTCTCCACAAATGGGAGAGCAACGGGACTGAGATGTAAGGATGGTCAGAGAAACTCTTTGTAGCACCAGAGGTTAATACAGACAGTCTTCTCAACAGAAAAATGGAAGCCATTGGCGACACTCCAGGAGTAAAGACGGTCAAGACAATGCTGAAGACAGCGCTCCAGGAAACATGTACACTGCACGCTGCAGTAGATGGTAAAATCGTCCACGAAAAGTGAGCCTGATACATCAGCTGGGAGGCAATCCATTATTGGATTGATCGCTATGGCGAAGAGAGCAACGCTCAAAACTGAGCCCTGTGGTACCCCATTCTTCTGGCGAAAGGCATCGGACAGGACAGAACCCACACGTACCCTGAACTTTCGATCCGTTAAAAATGCACGAATAAAAAGAGGGAGGTGACCGCGAAGCCCCCATGTATGCATGGTGCGGAGAATGCCCGCCCTCCGACAGGTGTCGTAAGCCTTCTCCAATTCAAAGAACCCAGCCACTGTCTGGCGCTTCCGCAAGAAGTTATTCATAATGAAGGTCGACAAGGTAACCAGATGGTCAACAGCAGAGCGGCGCCTACGAAATCCACATTTTACATTGGTAAGTAGGCATCGAGATTCGAGCAGCCAAACCAAACGAGACTTAACCATTCGTTCCATGACCTTACAGACACAGCTGGTAAGGGAAATGGGTCGATAACTGGAAGGCAAGTGCTTGTCCTTCCCCAGCTTAGGAATCGGGACAACAATAGATTCGCACCAGCATGTGGGAATATGACCCTCAATCCAGATGCAATTATAAGTACAAAGAAGAAAACCTTTACTCGCAGGAGAAAGGTTCTTCAGCGTCTGAATATGAATAGAATCAGGCCCCGGAGCGGAGGACCGTGACCGGGCAAGTGCACTTTCGAGTTCTCGCATGGTGAATGAGGCATTATAACTTTCATGATTCGAGGAGCGGAAGTTAGGTGGCCTTGCCTCCTCTGCCTGTTTTCGGGGGAGGAAGGCAGGGTGGTAATGAGCGGAGCTCGAAACCTCTGCGAAAAATCGGCCAAAGGCATTGGAGACATCCTCAGGGGCCACAAGGACATCATTCGCGACCTTCAAGCCAGAAACTGGTGAGTAGGGTGGCGTTTAAAAGTGCGTAAAGCATGTCGACGAGCACGTATAGCATCTCTACATGCTGCAGTCCACCAGGGGACCGGTACGCGACATGGAGAAGAAGTAGTATGAGGGATGGAATATTCAGCAGCAGTGAGAATGACTTCCGTGAGGTGTGCGACCTGACTATCGCAGCTTGCGAAGTTTTGATCCTGAAATGTCACCATGGAAGAGAAGAGCCCCCAGTCTGCTTTGGAGACGTTCCAACTAGTGGAGCATGCAGATGGGGTATGATGCAGGAGATGGATAACACAAGGGAAGTGGTCGCTCGAATACATATAAGAAAGAGCGTACCACTCAAACCGACGTGCAAGTTGGGTAGCACGTATAGAGAGGTCTAAATGGGAATAGGTGTGAGTTGTGTCCGAAAGAAAAGTAGGGGCGCCAGTATTGAGGCAGACAAGACTGAGGTGATTGAAAAGGTCTGCAAACAGGGAGCCTCTCGGGCAGGATGCTGGAGAGCCCCAAAGGGGATGGTGGGCATTGAAGTCTCCAGTCAACAAAAGTGGTGCAGGTAGCTGAGCAATAATTTGCATCATGTCTGCCCTAGTAATGGCAGACGACGATGGAGTGTAAACAGTAGAAATGGAAAATGTGAACGTGGGGAGAGTAATTCGGACAGCAACTACCTGTAGATCGGTGTGCAATGTGATGGGATCGTAGTAGATATCATCCTGGACCAGCAACGTAGCACCTCCATGAGCCAGAATTCCTGCCACAGGGGGTAGGTCAAAACGCACAGAGGTATAGTGTGCCAAGTCAATACAAGCGCATGGGCGTAGCTTCGTTTCCTGGAGAGCTACGATGAGCGGACAGTGCAAGCATAGCAGCAACTGTAAGTCCTCTCGGTTGGAGTGAATGCCGTGAATATGCCATCGTGAGAAGAAAAAGGAGAAGCAAGAAGGGGTCACCTCGAAGGCCGCTGAGGGACTGGCTTCGAGCGAGCACTGCTGCCGCTATCAATAGGCGGAGAGTCATCGTCCATTTTTTCAATAGGTTCATCGGCCACCATGTTAAGATGGTCGGGAGGGGGAGCTTCCTCCGCCGGTGAACGGCCAGATGTTCGGCTACCAGCGGTGCGGCCAGGCGAAATGGATGACGGCCTGGGGCAGCAACCGCTGGGTGGCGCAGGTGGCGGAGAAGGAGAACTTTTCTTCCTATGAGCCTTCTTGGAAGGTCGTTTAGTCGAAGTACTGGTCGATGGCTGGGAGTTCGGGATACGTAAGAAGTCTTCACTGGACAGTTCCTTCTTGAAGGCCCGTACATCTGACTTCTGAGTCTTAGTCTTGGCAGAAGCTGATGAAGGTGCTTGTGTCTTAGGGGTGAGGGGAGGAAGAGGAGACGCTGACTGGGCGATCTTAGCACTGGCCAAATGGATTACCGTAGCGCTAAAGGTCAGATCGCATGTCTACGTCGATACCTCCCTGGTAGGCCGAGGAGAGGCAAGGAAGGCACTGTATTTCCCTGCTGGGAGCAGCGTGGGCTTCCTACTAGCAAAAAGCTTGAGAGCAGCCGAGGTGGACACTTTCTCTTTGACCCCAATTTCCTGTATACAGCGTTCATCCTTGTAGATGGGACAGTCGTGAGAGGACACCGCATGGTCACCTTGACAGTTCATGCAATGAGGAGACACATGTGGACAGTCACCCTCATGGGCGTCCCTGCCACAAGTGACGCATCTAGCCGCATTAGAACAAGACTGGCGGGTGTAGTTAAAACCCCGACACTGGTAGCAGCGCGTAGGTGTCCGGACATAGGAGCGAACAGAAATAACCTCAAAGCCCGCTTTGATGCGCTACGGCAGCTGAACCCTATCAAAGGTCAAGAAAATTGTCCAGGTCGGTACAAGGTCATTGTCAACCTTTTTCATGACCCTATGGACAGCCGTCACGCCCTGCTCAGCGAGGAAAGACTGAATCTCCTTGTCAGTCAATCCGTCGAGTGATCTAGTAAATACCACACCACGCAACGAATTCGAAGTGCGGTGAGCCTCCACCTGGACAGGGAGCGTGTACACGAGTGTGGCCTGTAGGAGTTTTTGTGCCTGAAAGGCGCTCTCAGTTTCCAACAACAAGGTACTGTTATGCATCCTGGTACAAGACTTGACAGGTCCGGCTATGGCATCTACGCCCTTCTGAATAAGGAAAGGGTTGACAGATGAAAAATCCTTTCCGTCCTCAGATCTAGAAACTACGACGAACTTTGGGGCAGGCAGTAGTACTTTTGTCACTGGTGGCTGGTCAAGTTTCCGTTTTTGGGCAGAAGTCGAGAGAGAAGAAGAAGAGAAATCCATTGCGGATGAATCCCCCATGATTGCCAGCGTCTCCGATGGTGCGCTCCTTCCTTGTGAGGACCCTCTCAGAGGGCGCTCCCGCCTTACGTGAATGTTTACACCTCAGGTCACACCTCCCAAGAAATGGAGGGAGGGGCCAATCGGCATGGTCGGAAGGTGTCAGCTCGGGCAATCACCCCTCCCCGGGCCAGGCCTTTACCAGGGGGTACACACGGGCCCTATTTGTCTACTCAGAGCGGGGAATTACACTTTACCCCGTCACTGGCTACACGTGCGAACGCATGGGTCGGCCTTCAGGCCCACACAAGGAGGAAAAAAGAATAGGGAAAAAAAGGAGAGGGAGGGAGAGAAAGGACAGACTGTCTCAAACGCCGAGGCGGAGACCATAGGGTGGGCAAGAAGGCTAGGGAAAAAGGAAGGAAGACAGTGGGAGAGGGAGAAGGACAAAGAAAGGAAACAAACAAAGGAAGGAAGAAACCGGAATAAGCGAAAAACCAAAATGACCACAAATGTAAGTTGTTGAACCGGCTGTCCCCGGACGCAGGCACAAACCATCCCCTTGACGGAGAGGGTCTCCTTTTGGTCGCTTCTTACGACAGGCAGGAATACCTCGGGCCTATTCTTACCCCGGACCCGCAGGGGGCGAAAATCACTTGGTATGGCTGGGCAATTCAGTTAAAGTCCATGTTTGAAACTGAATGTGAGTGGATGCCACAGGTCCAAGCAGAAGTAAGGAGAATGTACCTATAAAACACACACACACACACACACACACACACACACACACACACACACACACTCATAAAATATAACAATAAACATCAAACCACAATATTTCAGAACTAGAAGTCTCCTACCACCAGCCACTATAAAGAAAGACAGAAAGAAATCAATTCATTCATGTGTTTGCATCAACAGGTCTACATCACGATGAGGTAGAAACCCTTTACAAAGAGTTGCAGAAGCTGATAAACAAAAACAAATCACACTAAAAGATGGCAAAAGGGTATTCTAATTCACAAGTAGAACAACACCAAAGAAAAATAATTCAGTGGAGAATTTTGGATATTATAGCAGAGACAACACAAGTCATGCATTAGGTGTTGTTTCTTAACATATTCAGAAAAAAAGGCAAAATGAAAACAGATGACAATTACTAAATGGATGTTGTTGTTGTTGTCTTCAGTCCATAGACTGGTTTGATGCAGCTCTCCAAGCTACTCTACCCTGCACGAGCTTCTTCATCTCTGAGTAACTACTGCAACCTAAATTGTTCTGAATCTGCTTAGTATATTCATCTCTTGGTCTCCCTCTACGATTCTTACACTCCGCGCTTCCCTCCAATACTAAATTGGTGATCCCTTGATGCCTCAGAATGTGTTCTACCAATCGATCCCTTCTTCTAGTCAAGTTGTGCCACAAATTCTTCTTCTCCCCAATTCTATTCAGTACCTCCTCATTAGTTACATGATCTACCCATCTTATCTTCAGCAATCTTCTGTAGCACATTTTGAAAGCTTCTATTCTCTTCTTGTCTAAACTACTTATTGTCCATGTTTCACTTCCATACATTGCAACACCCCATACAAATACTTTCAGAAAAGACTTCCTGACACTTAAATCTATACACAATCTTAACAAATTTCTCTTCTTCAGAAATGCTTTCCTTGCTATAGCCACTCTAAATTTTATATCCTCTCTACTTCGACCATCATCAGTTATTTTGCTCTCCAAATAACAAAACTTGTCTACTACTTTAAATGTCTGATTTCCTAATCTGATTCCCCCAGTATCACCTGATATAATTCAATTACATTCCATTATCCTTGTTTAGCTTTTGTTGATGTTCATCTTACATTCTCCTTTCAAGACACTGTCCATTCCATTCAACTACTCTTCCAGGTCCTTTGCCGTCTCTGATACAATTACGATGTCATCGGCAAACCTCAAGGTTTTTATTTCTTCTCCATGGATTTTAATTCATACTCCAAATTTTTCTTTTGTTTCCTTTGCTGCTTGCTCAATATCCAGATTGAACAACATCGGGGATAGGCTACAACCCTGACTTACTCCCTTCTCAACCACTGCTTGCCTTTCATGCCCCTTGACTCATAACTCCCATTTGTTTTTTGTACAAATTGTAAATAGTCTTTCGCTCCCCGTATTTTACCCCTGCTACCTTCAGAATTTTAAAGAGAGTTTTAAAGGGAGAGTATGGATATGGACATGAAATGACTATATTTGATCAAACAAAACAGACATTTTAGAGAATTCAACAATTTTTAATCACTTTAGAAACATGTGTGGCGCTAGATACAAAGTTAGGAGGAAACGCATCAGGCAGGACATCACAAATACACATTAGGACTCTTCAATTCTTTAAAGTTTGGGCAGGAATACCAGGTCAAATTAAGCACCAGTTCAGTGCCATGGAAAAGGGAGGTTATTTGGATACAGACAACAGGGATAATTATTTAACATAGGAACTTAGGCAAATAGAAAAAGATGTTGCAGGCATAAAAAAGTGAAGAAAAGCAAATCTCAAATAGTCCAAATCAACTGATTAAGAGATTATGAGTTTCAAGAAAACAGCTAAAGGAATACGACCAAATTTGCTAAATTAAATAAAACTGGATATTTAAGTGGATACAGCACAATGTACCAATTTGTAAGTCATGAACTAAACATAGATTGGAGCACAAAATAAAAGTTACCACTTCACCTGAGATTCACAGATTCTGAGAAAGTTGTAGCCAAGGTTTCAAATAAATTTCTATTAACAACCTTAGAGAAACAAGATATCAATTAAATCTGCCTCAAGATACTGAGGAATAAATATATCAATGCCAAACCTTAAGTGAGTCTTCATCAGGATAGTGAGGAAATCACAAGTGAGATAAGTCTAGCCTAGAAGATTGTACTTGCCTCACAGTTGTTCATAGAATAGGTGTGTAGATGTAGTACAGACAAATGTCAACAACTGATGGAAGAACATAATAGAGATATCCTGGGATAGAGTAATCTTTGAAATAAATTATAACAATACTAAACTGATGAATAACCCACATATACAACGCAGAATGGAAAATGATACAAATCAACAATGAAGTTCCACGAAAAGTTGAGTTCTTGTTTTTAGAGCAATGGGAGACGACAAGGTGGATACCAACATAAATAAGCAGAAAAGTAAAAAATGGCCTGGAGACCTTTTGGAAAATTAAATATAGGTTTCAAAACTAAACTTCTGATGATCCTGAAAAGTAAAGGTTATAATCAGTGCGTATTATCAGTTTTTATTTAAATACCGAGACCACTTAAAGGCTGAGGGTCACTGAACATTCAGTTAAGAGATGCACTACTAAAATAAACAAATGGCTCTGGGACCACACTGGAGAGGAAGACATAATTACAACTGTATTGAAAACATAACAGGGATGGATAGGACACAGTCAAGTAAACAGATGGTAGACAGACCGAGGAAGCTGTTTTCCAAATGCCAAGAGATAAGAAAGGACCAAATCAATAACCTATGGAAACACCAGGAACAAAACGGGTGTTTAAAACAGTGCATGGAGGAGACCTTCATCCAGTGGTGAATGTCAGATGGATAATGAAGAAGTCAATATTAACAGCAGATTATTGCTGTATTCCACATTGGTTCTGACATCTAATGCTCTGCGTATCAGTATTATCTAACACGGCACACATTTTTCTAGGTATCAAATGTTTGAAACCTGTACAAAACTGGTTTAGAAAGCTAGGACGAAAAAAGCAAAGACTGTAGAGAGATAACTAACTTCTAGGCTGAATAAGCTAAAGCATACCTTTCTGTACAGAAGCTTCATTACCCAGGCAACAAATTATTGTCACATGTTAATAAGGCTAGCTTTAATTTTTACACCAAAGTAACTTACCCAAGTAAAGCTTCGATGTGGTGTGCTCGTGGCTGTTTGAGCCGGCTGCTCAATAATCTTACAACCCTCACTCTTGTGATGTCATCCGGCGTAGTCAACAGATATATAATTTTAGAAGCCCACCGTGCCTGGTGAAAATAATTTGTGCAGTTTATACTTTATTTAACATTAATAATTAGCTAGTAATAATAATGCTTAGACCCTCTGCCCTCCGCCATACACCGTTGGGTGGCTTGCGGAGTATCAATGTAGATGTAGATGTAGATGAAATGAAAAAAAAAAAAAAAAAAAAAAAAGATTACTAATGTCTATGATTAACTACCCATCACAGTCAGCATACTTTCACAAAGAAGAATGTCTCTAAAAATAGTCTCAGTATGTTAGAATAAAGCAGTCTAATATTTTGAGAGAGGACAGCATGGACTGAAGCAAGAATAAATGCGTGAAAGCCACTGATGTTACATAATGCACACTTTGATTGCCACAGAGAGAGTGTTTTATGTTCCTAATGTAGTTTTCATTATGTTGGTAAATGTTGCACAAGAAGGACGTGAAGTATAATTTATACGTGTGGAAGAGTTCCGTTTGAACACCATTTTAAAGTAGTTTTGATCAAATAGATAAACAGTAATACTGTACCATCATAGATAACTTATTTTCAATTGAAATTCACTGAAAGTATGTTAATGTTTACGATATGAAGTCTACTCCTAAGTCTGCTCCTTCCTTTTAAACAAGTGTCAACCACTCCAAATGGCAGATGTGTTTTATTGGACCTCTACAATATTATTAGTTTAGAATGGAATAAACTGATGCTACACTGTTCATCTGCATGTTAGTGTAGAATGTGTCACTAAATAAGCTAAGTGTAAAATCAGTGCATTTTGCGCGTTTATTTACATATACAAGCCACCTTCCAGTTATTCCTTTATGCGAGACACTGTGCGTCATGTTACCTTCAAAATTCAAGATGCATTTTCCACATGAAGTGGACCAATCATAGGAATAATCCCAACAAGAAAAGCTCCAACTAGAATGAAATTCTGCACAGATGAAGCATGCACAATAAAACTAATCTGTGCAAAATCCAAGTTACAACTTACAAAAAATAAAAAAGTCATTGAACTACACAACAGTTTTTGCCAAATTTAAGAGGGCTTTAAAGCGAAACCAGTAGCACTTCAAAAGAGATATTTGGATCAAATGCGCATATTTTTATGCTCTGCACATTATTAATATTTCAAGGTTGTATCAGTCACTATTTTAGTGCTACATGGCATCAACATTGGGAAAAAACCAGTTGCAACAATCTAGCAATCATTTTTGTGACTGCAATAATTCATGATCAAACAAAGTGTGTCGACTGGTCTTTAGTAGTTCCATAAAGACATTACATGTTATCAATTCTAATTATATGAACCATTACTTGTAGGTGTTCTATAAGTTACGAAGGCTGTTCACCTTTACTCATCCTCATAATTTTGATGGACCCTCTCAAAGTAGTCTCCCGTGACTGTGATGCACTTTTCCTCCCAGCATTTCTGCCAGTTATCAAAAACATGCTGGAAAACATTTCTGAGAGGTCCTTCAAAATTGCCTCCGAGGCCTTCACTACTGCTTCTGATGATTGATAATGTCTCCCACGAAGACGTTTCTTCACGTTAGGGAATAGAAAAAAGTCACATGGAGCTAAATCCAGACTACAGGGAGGGTGAGGGATGCCCTTCATGTTGATTTTTGTAAGATATTCAGCAACAACATTCGCAATATGCGGCCGCACATTATCATGGTGTAGCATCCATCCTGCTTTATGGAAATGTAGTCTTTTGCACCTGATATGGACTTGCAATGTTTTCAGGACATCCCTGTAATATCGTCCAGTTAGTGATGTGTGTGCATTTACAACATGCTGATAAGCCATTCCATGAATACCAAAGAACGAGATAACCACAACTTTCCCAGCAGAAGCAACCACTTTTGCTTTTTAGCGGTTGGCGATGAAGGAGATTTCCACACTGAGCTTTGCTGTTTGCTCTCAGGATCAAAATGATGTAGCGAAGTTTCATCAGCAATGATTACATTTGAAAGAAACTCCAGATCTTCCTCTAACATCAACTTTAGCTGCACGCAGACTGGTACCCTAATGTCCTTTTGTTCGGAAATCAACAGTCTTCGAATCCATCGCGCACAAACACGTGTCGTGTAATTTTTCTGTCACCAATGTGTGGGTGGCACCCAACGAAATGTTCAATATTTTAGAAAGTGATGTTAAGGTAATTTGTCGATCCTCTCTCACAATGACAGCAGCAGTTTTGCTGTTTTCTTCTGTAAGAGCAGTAACTTGAGAACCGGGTCCACCATCCTTTGAAATTGATTGTCTCCCCTCTTTATACACTTTAAACCACCTTCAACCTGCTGTAGGGAAGAACAGACTTTCCATAGGCCTCCCGTAACAATGTATAGGCCTCAGCTGAAGATCTGTTGAGACAAAAGCAGAATTTCAAAGCCGCATGTTGTTCCTCACTTGTTACCTCCATGCAGTGGTAGGCGATACTGAACTTGTCCCACCTTGTCCGCCTCTGACAGGCGGGAACCAGTAGTCCCAACAATGAAACTACTACAGCGTGTTTGTTGCACATTAAGCTAACAGAATATCGTAAGATTAAATTTTAGCACAAGAAATTATGACATAAAAAAATTATGATCATTCTTTATTGAGCAGCCCTCGTATTAATAAATAGAACCCCTACCAAAAAAAAAATGCATCAAATTTGTGCATAGTTTGATGTCAAACATTATTACCTCCTACTTTCTTCATTTTTGTATTCCTAGAAAGAGCAGGTGATTTTTACTAGGAAAGATTACTTGTTCTGGAGGTCATCCAGACAAGGTTTACACAATGAGATTGAAAATACTACTGTCAAACATTTCAAGACAGTATATCTAAAAAGAAAGATGATGTGACTTACCATACGAAAGCGCTGGCACGTCGATAGACACACAAACAAACACAAACATACACACAAAATTCTAGCTTTCGCAACCAACGGTTGCCTCGTCAGGAAAGAGGGAAGGAGAGGGAAAGACGAAAGGATTTGGGTTTTAAGGGAGAGGGTAAGGAGTCATTCCAATCCCGGGAGCGGAAAGACTTACCTTAGGGGGAAAAAAAGGATGGGTATACACTCGCGCACACACACACACACACACACACACACACACACACACACACACACACACACACATCCATCCACACATATACAGACACAAGCAGACATTTGTAAAGGCAAAGAGTTTGGGCAGAGATGTCTGTCGAGGTGGAAGTACAGAGGCAAAGATGTTGTTGAAAGACAGGTGAGGTATGAGCCTTTACAAATGTCTGCTTGTGTCTGTATATGTGTGGATGGATATGTGTGAGTGTATACCCGTCCTTTTTTCCCCCTAAGGTAAGTCTTTCCGCTCCCGGGATTGGAATGACTCCTTACCCTCTCCCTTAAAACCCAAATCCTTTCGTCTTTCCCTCTCCTTCCCTCTTTCCTGACGAGGCAACCGTTGGTTGCGAAAGCTAGAATTTTGTGTGTATGTTTGTGTTTGTTTGTGTGTCTATCGACGTGCCAGCGCTTTCGTATGGTAAGTCACATCATCTTTCTTTTTAGATATATAACTTTTTTCCCCCCCCACATGGAATGTTTCCTTCTATTATATTCATTTCAAGACAGTAGTTATATTTAATGTTTGATACATCTTTTGTTATTTATAGGTGCTGTAATTTCTATATTTGCTAATGGTTTTGTTTTTTATCATTTAACTGAAAACATTCCAGTTGGCAAATTGACATTTGCAAGCCTGCATGCAGAAGGTCCACTGGCACTGGGCTTACCAGTCTGGCACGTTCCCCCACCCTGCAAACTGTCATTGTTGCTGCCTTGTGTAGATGTCTGAACCTTCACCTGTGACAGATTGTACTGTTGTACCATTTGCAATTTCAGCTAAATGTCATCAGTCTGCAACTGGCAATACTGGGAATATTTTGATGTTGGTTGATAATGCCCCAAGTTATCATTCACATTTTTCAGTTGAAAGAGAAAATAGGAACCCCCCACCAACACCACAAGCACAACTCCGCTGTGAGATGAAACACAGGATAGTCCTACTCGACAACAACTGAAGCCATTAAAACAACAGAACCTGTTCTAGCCATTATTTCAATTTTGTCTACTTACTTGGTCTTACACTATTGGCCTAATATGATATTCGTTGTGAAAAGTTGCATCTGATGCTGCTGCTGCTGCTACTACCTATTTAAGTAATAACACTAAAAGCCCTACACGGAATATATCTCACAGAATGCATGTAGATTGCGAAAAACAGAAGGAATTTATAGCATCTGAGTAATCTTGAGATAATTCCATGTCTCTCTAGGTGTAAACATAAGTCTGACTGAAACACAATGCTATTCTATTTACAACAGTGATATTGGCCACTGAATTTCATGTCTGTAATGTAAAGCTTATCAGATTTTGTTTTCAGTACAAAAAAACAGCATATTTAGTGGTTTAAGTTGGAAATGAAGAGAGAAAGGAAATGAGGGAGGACAACATGAAGACAAATAATACTGGAATATAGATGAAACAAGTTTGTTGCTAATAGACAAAAACAAACAAAATGCAAAGTCCAACAATTTTCGGCAAACTTACCAGACTTTCAATAAATGTTAGAAAATAAATTTGTTGGTAAAAGCTGCCAATCATTTGTCTGTCTGCGAGCTCATTCTCCAGCAAAGCTAGAAAAAACAAAAAGAATTTGTCAAATAGCATCTAACACCACTTACGGAAAGGTTAAAGGTATGAAGATAAACAAAATATTCTCTACAGACATTTTTCCCCAAAATACTTGTTGTTGTTGTGGTCTACTGTCCTGAGACTGGTTTGATGCAGCTCTCCATGCTACTCTATCCTGTGCAAGCTCCTTTATCTCCCACTACATACTGCAACCTACATCCTTCTGAATCTGCTTAGTGTATTCATCTCTTGGTCTCCCTCTATGATTTTTACCCGCCACACTGCCCTCCAATGCTAAATTTGTGATCCCCTGATGCCTCAGAACATGTCCAACCAACCGGTCCCTTCTTCTTGTCAAGTTGTGCCACAAACTCCTCTTCTCCCCAATTCTATTCAATACCTCCTCATTAGTTATGTGATCTACCCATCTAATCTTCAGCATTCTTCTGTAGCACCACATTTAGAAAGCTTCTATTCTCTTCTTGTCCAAACTATTTATCGTCCATGTTTCACTTCCATTCATGGCTACACTCCATACAAATACTCTCAGAAACAACTTCCTGACACTTAAATCTATACTCGATGTTAACAAATTTCTCTTCTTCAGAAACGCTTTCCTTGCCATTGCCAGTCTACATTTTGTATCCTCTCTACTTCTACCATCATCAGTTATTTTGCTCCCCAAATAGCAAAACTCCTTTACTACTTTAAGTGGCTCATTTCCTAATCTAATTCCCTCAGCATCACCCAACTTAATTTTACTACATTCCATTATCCTCGTTTTGCTTTTGTTGATGTTCATCTTATATCCTCCTTTCAAGACACTGTCCACTCCGTTCAGCTGCTCTTCCAAGTCCTTTGCTGTCTCTGACAGAATTACAATGTCATCGGCAAGTCTCAAAGTTTTCATTTCTTCTCTATGGATTCTAATACCTACTCCAAATTTTTTTTTTGTTTCCTTTACTGCGTGCTCAATACACAGATTGAATAACATCGGGGAGAGGCTACAACCCTGTCTCACTCCCTTCCCAATCACTGCTTCCCTTTCATGCCCCTCGACTCTTGCAACTGCCATCTGGTTTCTGTACAAATTGTAAATAGCCTTTCGCTCTCTGTACTTTACCCCTGCCACCTTTAGAATTTGAAAGAGAGTATTCCAATCAACATTGTCAAAAGCTTTCTCCAAGTCTACAAATGCTAGAAACGTTGGTTTGCCTTTCCTTAATCTAGCTTCTAAGGTAAGCCGTCAGGTCAGTATTGCCTCACATGTTCCAACATTTCTACGGAATCCAAACTGATCTTCCCCAAGGTCGGCTTCTACCAGTTTTTCCATTCGTCTGTAAAGAATTCGTGTTAGTATTTTGCAGCCGTGACTTATTAAACTGATAGTTCGGTAATTTTCACATCTGTCAACACCTGCTTTCTTTAGGATTGGAATTATTTTATTCTTCTTGAAGTCTGAGGGTATTTCACCTGTTTCAAGTATGTCAAGAACACCAAATTTCATCAGGCATTACCTCTCACCACAGACAACACAGTGGCCGACGGCCTTCACTTAATGACCAAAAGCAGCGGCATCTCCACAGAGTTGTCAGTGCTAAGAGACAAGCAACTCTGCATTAAATAAGGTAAAATCTGGCATTAATGGGCTATAGAAGCAGATAACTGACATGAGCACCTTTGCTAACAGCATACATACATACAACAGCTAACATGCTGTGCCTCTCCTGGGATCGTGACAACATCGGTTGGACCCTAGACGACTGGAAAACAGTAGCCTGGTCAGATAAGTTCCTATTTCAGCTGGTAAGAGCTGATGGTAGGGTTCGAGTGAGATGCAAAACCCATGGACCAAAATTGTCAACAAAGCACTGTGCAAGCAGGTGATGGCTCTATAATGGTGTTGGCCGTGTTTACATCAATGGACTGGGTCCTCTAGTCCAACTGAAAGTATCACTGACTGAAATGGTAACGTTTGGCTACTTGGAGACCAACTGCAGCTATTCATGGACTTCATGTTCCCACACAATAGAGTTTTTATGGATGACTATAGACTATGTCATTGGGCCATAACTGCTTGCAACTGGTTTGAAGAACATTTTGGGCAATTTGAGTGATGATTTGGCCACCCATCAAACATTTATGGGAGATAATCAAGAGACCAGTTCATGCACAACATCATGCACACTTTCGCAATTAGGGACGGCTATAGAGGCAGTGTGGCTCAATATTTCTGCAGGAGACTTCCAATAACTTGTTGAGTCCATGCAACAGTGTGTTGCTGCAATATACCGGGCAAAAGGAGGTCGAGACAGTATTAGGAGGTATCAATGTAAGTATTGTAATGCCGATGTGTATAGGATCATATGTGGATACTGTGAATGTTACTACATTGGACAAATGGGAAGAGAATTCAAAATATGTTTCAGGGAGCATGGATACACTCGTAATGGTAGTGTTCTTGAATACCGCTTAAGGGAACAGAGTCATCATTTAGTTCCCACTGAAAATTGTTTATAAATATTGCACACTGAAAATAAGGATAATAATTTGGATATAATGAATGAAATGGAAATTTACGTCAGTAACCAGTCGAACAAGACCCTTTTGATTAACAAGCACACAGCGATCAACCATACTTGGTTTTTTAGCTTTTTAAATGATCTGTTCTTCCATTAAAATAATACAGTATCCCGTTCCTGCTTATCCCATTATCTGAGCTATTGATAACCTTTTGTTAGTGAAATTATAGCTTCATCTAATGTCACACCTATTTTGCACTAGGTCGAATGAGAGACGAACCACGAGTCTTTGATCCGTTGTGAAACTGAAGTTGTAAATTCATTTGTGAATGAATGTTGTACATATCTGCACTTGGTTGGGTGACCAAAGATGCAAGAACTTTTACTTTGTGATAAAAAAGAAAATGTATTTTTATGCTAGCCAATTTGCACTGTAATAGATTTCAATTGGTCATATTTTGACAATTTCACATATGTATATAAACAAAAAACCTTGCAAAGATTTTTATCTGTTGCTTTTATGTAAGATGTCATTTGAATTTTTATAACAAAGATAAGATTTATACCCTGTGTAGGTAAGTAATTTTTTTACATGTTCTATATACTGACACACACTTTTGGCAATTGTTCCTCAAAAATTTAAATGTAGTATATACATTGGCCCCAGTCTAAGTGGTGTTCTTTAAATGTGCACTGACATGGTTACGCCACCTAGAGTAACCGGGCCTTCATCCCAGCACACACAGTGATGTTCGCCATTGTTTGTGTGGTATTTCAACAGTTGTGGTTGAACTGTACAACTAATGGTGCTACCTGTTATTCTACATACTAGTAATGTCAGTATTTGCTGTCTACATCAATGTCTCACATATTTGTATCTAAAATATTTCTGTGTCAAAAAGCATTTTGCTCTTGAATATTGTTCATTTGCAACTGACTTTGATAAGAAATGTGTGTTTCTGTAAAATATGTAACATAACATCTGTTACTTTTGTCTGTTTGTATTAGGTCATCAGATGATGAGTTAAAACAGAAACGCACCATGACAGATAATAAACAAATTCAGAGAAAACCAGTGGCTGTTTTTAAGCAACCACACAGCCTTTTTAAATTCTTTTCATTAATCCTTTCACAAGGGTAGTATGTTTGGACCATTCTTCTCTTTTCTGCTGGCAGAATTCTTCAGTTTCCTCTTTGGATAAAAGTATCAGGGCTACAGATGTGTATGTTTTCAGCCCTATTGTAAAATCCTTGGCATTCTGAATTGCAGCTGTACTTGGGCTGCAACGATTGTTTTTTGTAGCATGGTGCTTAAAAAGGCCACCTGCACCAGCACAACTCCCAATGTCCATCTTTGCAACCACGACACCATGTAGTGCGGTACGATGGGCCCAACAACATGCCGAATGGACTGCTCAGGATTGGCATCACGTTCTCTTCACCGATGAGTATCGCACATGCCTTCAACCTGACAATTGTCAGAGATGTGTTTGGAGGCAACCCGGTCAGGCTGAATGGCTTAGACACACCGTCCAGGGAGTGCAGCAAGGTGGAGGTTCCCTGCCGTTTTGGGGTGACATTATGTGGGGCCAACGTATGCTGTTGCTGGTCGTGGAAGGTGCCATAACAGCTGTACGATACGTGAATGACATCCTCTGACCGATAGTGCAACCATATTGGCAGCACATTGGCGAGGCATTCGTCTTCATCGCCAACAATTCGCACCCCCATCGTGCACGTGTTGTGAATGACTTCCTTCAGGATAATGACATCGCTTGGCTAGAGTGCCCAGCGTGTTCTCCAGACATGAACCCCATCGAAAATGCCTGGGATAGATTGAAAAGGGCTGTTTATTGACGACGTGACCCACCAACCACTCTGAGCCATTGAGGAGTGGAACAATCTGGACCAACAGTGCCTTGATGAACTTGTGGATAGTAGGCCACGACGAATACAGGCATGCATCAATGGAAGAGGACATGCTACTGGGTATTAGAGGTACCTGTGTGTACAGCAATCTAGACCACCACCTCTGAAGGTCTCGCTGTATGGTGGTACAACATCCAATGTGTGGTTTTTGTGAGCAATAAAAATGGCGGAAATGATATTTATGTTGATCTCTATTCCAATTTTCTCTACAGGTATCAAAACACTTGGACCTGAGGTGATGCAAAACTTTTTTTTAAAGTTCACAAGTCCAACCAAGGGGTCACTGTCACATGTTCAAGTACAATCTTCAGTTCGCACACAAAGTTCAAAGTTTGCACAATACACACACACACACACACACACACACACACAAACTGACATCTCTAGGTGTGTGTGTGTGTGTGTGTGTGTGTGTATGTGTGTGTGAGAGAGAGAGAGAGAGAGAGAGAGAGAGAGAGAGAGCGCACTCACTTAGGTAGTGTATAAAATTTTGATTCTCCAATGTATAATGTTAACAGTATTATGTAAAGGACACATTGCTACTCACAGTAAAGAAGCTACACTGAGTTGCAGGACAGGCACAATGCTAATACTGTTATAAATTGAGTTTTCGGCTAAACCCTCCTTCAGACAGGAAAGCAAACACAGAGTCACACAATGAAGCATACCTCATGCATGCATGATGGTTATCTCAAGCCAGAATGCAACTTTGTTGCGTTGAGTGACAGCAGCAATCCAGTGTGGAGTACAGAAGGGGGGAGGGGGGAGGAGGGGGGGGGGGCAAGATACGGATAGGGGACATAACTCAGGAATGCCTGGTGTAGCATGCAGGAACTATATGGTAGCAAGACAAAGCTGCTAGGTGCAGTGTTGGGTGACTGTAACAGAGGGAACAGGGAGTTGGGGAGTGGAAAAGGAGAAGAGCAGAGAAGGGAAAAATACTGGAAGGTGCATTGGCAGAGAGCAGTGCACATTGAGCTTGAGGGGACGTGAACGGGCAGGAGGTGATAGGACAGAGGGGCCAGAAACTGTTGGATGGAGGGTATGGAACAGTAAGTTACCATAGGTTGAGGTCAGGATGATTTTGAGTGTGAAGAATGTGTCATAAGGATAACTCCCATTTTAGCAGTTCAAAAAAGATGGTGCTGGAGGGCAGGATTCAGATGGCCTTGGTTGTGAAGCAGCCACTGAAATCAAGCATGTTATGTTCAGCTGCATGTTGTGCCATAGGGTGGTCCACTTCGTTCTTGGCCACAGATGGGTGGTGGGCACTCATCCTAGAGGACAGCTGGTTGGTAGCCATACCAATAAAAAAAATCTGTCCAATGATTGCAGCAGAGCTGGTATATGATGACTACAATTTCACAGGTGGCCTGAACTCTGATGGGGTAGGATAAGCCTGTGACAGGACTGGAATAGGAAGGGCTAGGTGGGTGGATTGTGCAGGTCTTGCCCCCCGGGTTTTCCACAGGGATATGATCGCTGTGGCAAGGAGTCGGGATTGGGAATGGAACTGGAATGGATGAGGATGTTGTGGAGATTGGGTGGGTGACGGAATACTACTTTAGGAGGGGTGGTAAGGATCTTAGCATTTCAGGGCATAATGATAGATAATCAAAGGCGTAATTAAAAATACTGTTCCATTCCTGGATGGTATTGAGTGACCAAGGGAGTGCTCCTCTGTTGCTGGTTATTGGGGGTGGTGGGAGGATTTGAGGTGTGTGGGAATATGGCACAGGAAATCTGTTTATGGACTAGAGCTGCAGGACAATACCTGTCTGTGAAGGCCTTTGTGAGACCTTCAACATACTTGGGATAGGAGTTCTGCAGACACACCATCCCCAGGCAGTCAAGCTGTACAGGAGGGTTATTTTGGTGTATAAGGGATGGCAGCCGTCAAAATGCTAAGTGTTGTTGGTAGCTGGTGGGTTAAATGTAGACAAAGGGGTGGATGCAGCCATCAGGGAGGAGGCCACCATCCAGAAAGGTGGCGTGCTGAGTTGAGGAGGACTAGGTGAAGCAGATGCAAGAGAAGGTGTTGAGGTTGTGAATAAATGAGTATAGGTTGTCTAGGTCCTGACTTCAGATCATGAATATATCATCAATGAACTTGAACCAGACCAGGGTTTTGTGGTCTTGGGAGGTTAGGAAGGTTTCCTTTAGGTGGTCCAGCTGGTCTCACCATCCATTCCCATGTCCCTTCGTAAGAACACCAAACTTTCAGCAGAAGAAAGGACAGCCATATACAGCCTCAAAACAGTTCCTCACCTTGTCATCCTACATGCAGACAAACGTTCCACCAGTGTCATTTTGAATTAAAGTGATAGCTAGTGGAAGGCGTTTGCCAATTGTCTGACTCTTCCACCTACGAACTATTCCAGAATGATCCCATCCCAAAATTCCAACATAACCTCCGATCCCTGATTAAAGCCTAAGGCCTTTCCCAGAACCCCTCCCCTGACTCCATTACCCTCCTCACCTCTCTGACACCCTGAACACCCACCTACATGCCGATCAAAATCCACAAACCAAACAACTGTGGATGCCACATTTTAACTGGTTATTGCACTCCCACTGACAGAATTTCGGCTGTCGATGGCCAACACCTCCAACCTATCGCCCAAAATCTAGCCTTCAATGTCAAAGATATCAAACACTTCCTACAGCGACCCTCCACTATCCCCATCCCTTTACCTCCTAGATACCTAACGTGTCACTTTTGCCGCCACCTGCCTGTAAGACAACATCCCTCATGCATATAGTGTTACCACTATTGAACACTACCTCTCCCAATGTCCTTCATACTCCAAACCACTACCTCATTCCTCGTACAGCTTACTAATTTTATCCTAACACACAACTACTTCTCCTTTGAAGCAAAGCTATGCAAATAAATCTGTGGCATAGTCATGGGCATCTGCATGGCACCCTCCTGTAACCTGTTTATGGGCCATCTAGCAGTAGCTTTCACAGCCTCCCAAAACACCTAGTGCAGTTCAGGTTCACTGATGATATATTCATGATCTACACTCAGAGCCAAGACACCCTATACTCATTCTTTCACAACCTCAACACCTTCTCTCCCATACACTTCACCTCATCCTCCTCAAACCAGTGTGCCACCTTCCTGTGTGGTGACCACCTCCTCTCTGAGAGCTTCATCCACACTAAACCCACCAAAAATCAAGAGTATCTGCATTTTGATAGCTGAGATCCCTTCCACACAAAAAATTGCCTCCCATACATCCTGGCCACCCATGGACAGTATATCTGCAGTGACAAGAACTCCTTTGCCCAGTATGCTGAAGGTCTCGCGACAGTCCTCCTAGACAGGCACTGTCGCCCAGACCTAGTCCACAAACAGATTTCCTGTGGCACATCACCACACCCTCCATTCCTCTCATCACACCCAATAACCAGCTGCGAAGTAGCATCCCCTTCATCACCCTATACCACCTCGGACTGAAAAAACTGCATCACACCCATCATCAGGGCTTTGATCATCTATCAACATGCCTTGAAATGTGGGACATCCTACCTAAGATCCTTCCCATCTCTCCTAAAGTGGTGTTCGATCACCCATCCAACCTCTAGAACATTCTCGTCCATCCCTACACCAGCTTTTATCCCAGCTCCTTGGCACAGTGATGACACCCTGTGGAAGACATAGTTGCAATACCTGCCCAATCTACCCACCCATAATTTCCTATTGCAGTCCCATCATAGGCTTAACCTGCACAATCAGAGGCCAGGACAACTTGAAAGAACCTTGTCGTATACCAGCTCGGCTGCAATCATTGCACAATTTCTTATATCGGTATGACTATCAACCAGCTGCCAATTAAGATGAACGACCACCATCAAACTGAGGCCACGAGAAACGTGGGCCACCCTGTGGCACAACATGCAGCTGAATATACCAAGTTTGATTCCAGTGGGTGCTACACAACCCATGCCATCTGGATCCTGCCCTCCACCAATAGCTTTTCTGAACTGCAGAGATGGGAGTTATAAGGATAACTCATTCCCCACTCCCAAAATCATCCCAGCCTCAACCTACAATCCCCACACCCTCCATCCAACAGTTTCTACACCCTCTATTCTATTATCTCCTCCAAATTCATGTCCCCTTACCCTCAATGTGTGCTACTCTTTGCCAATGCACCCACCAGTGTTTTTCCCTTTAAGGTTCCTCTCCTTTTGCACTCCCTATTCCTCCACCCCCCCCCCCCCCCCATCCCCCTCCCTCTCCCTCTCCCACAGCTTCCTGAAACTGCATGTGACAGCTTTGTCCTGCTACCATATAGTCCCTGCACACCACACCCTCACCATGCAGCACTGACTCCCCCCCTCTCACATACATAACCTGTTATCCCTCCCACCTCAGGATTGCTGTTGCTGTTTGATGCGACACAGTTGCATTCTTGCGAGAGAGAGAGAGAGAGAGAGAGAGAGAGAGAGCTGTCACGTGTGCTGTGTGTATGATATGTGCTTGATAGTATCAATATCCTTTCCATTCTGAGGAACACTTTGTCAGAAAGCTCGTCTGCAAATCAACATGTCATCTTTCTGGTGAGAAGCAATATATCCTTTTCAGAATATTGTTGATATTCCAACCTAGACTTTCCATTGTTTAATGTGTAATGTTGTATTTCCTTTTTTATAAGGGAACAATTTCTTTAATACTACAAATCCCTATCATTTCACTTTTCACCATTTTTGTCCTTCAATTGTTATAGTATCTTTTTTGTTGAAACTCTGGTGAGAACAGTCCCATTTATCTTCCAGATAAAATTATTGTGATATCTGTCTATTTAGACATGTGTTTCTTTTACTGGATGATGATGATTAGTGTTTTAGGGCGCACAACAGCGAGGTTATCAGCGCCCGTTTTACTGGATGACTAGAGTAGGGATGTGGCTTTCCAGACACTCCTTTTACAGCAATTGCATTTACTGTTTCGTCCACCATGCATTGTAATGCAGTTGGGATGTGGTGCAAAACTGTTTTCTGTGAAAATGACTCTGGGATAATAGTTAGAACTTGGAATTGTAAGATACATAGGATTTAACAGCTGAAAAGAAAATCCTGACAAGATGTGCAAGCTTCCTTTGGTTCAATTTCAGCTTTGAAAAGTGAGGTCAGTTTTGCTTTGGTGTACTCCCCTACAGCTTAGCTTTCTAAGTGCAAAAAGCTTATGAGCCGACTTCACTGACCATGGTTTCTTAACAGGAGTAACACATTCCTCTACAGCTGTGTGATTCAGTGAATGTAATTATTCCTCTATAGATGCAAAATCTCCATAATCTACATCATGGGAGATTTCCGTTACTGTCACTGTTGATATTCTGTCAAAGCATTTAGAACACAGAAAGTCAACACTGGAAACACCTTGACTTCAAAATGGACTCTTGAAATGAGTACACACATTACCAGTCTGAAGAAAGTCTTTTCTTGCTAGTATTACATATCACTCTTACGGATACACAAATAGTCTGCACACTTCACTCTTCTGTGCCACCAGTCAGAAGGCATTTCAAACACAGTTCTTTCCACCCTAAAACTCCATTGGTCAGCAGAATCCTCACAGATCAAGAATTATCTGGGTGGTTTCAGAATTCCTAAAAGGCTCTGCACTTTAGAAAACAGCTGCAATACAGAAAGCAGCAAAATGGGGGAAAAAAGAAAAAGAAAGAAAAAAAAAAACGGGCAAGAAAGAACTGCAACAAAGCAATTGGTAACAAAGAAACTACAGTAAAGAAATTAGCCATGCACGTTAAAATATGAACATTGTTTATAAAACTTGTTCAATTGAAAAGTGGATGTTCTCTTTTTTAGGGAATGTACTACATGGTACTAATCAACAGAAAAAAAATTCAAAATTTTTGGGATTTACATTTGTTGACACAAAATTTTTCCTTAAATAAAAAATAACACACATTTCCAAACAGAGGACATCATTGTATCACAAAGTTATTGTCCTTTTTTTGAAGAAGAAGAAGAAGAAGAAAAGAGAGAGGGGGGGGGGGGGGGGAGAAAAGAAAGAAAGAAAGGGGGCAAGGCATCCTCCTTGGCAGCTTGTACCTTGGGCCGGGAATTTTCTTCGGAGTGGAAGTGGAGAGGGGAATTAAAAGATTTCTTACTTTGTCCTGAATATTAACGTATGTTAAATTCAACAATATCTGAGACTCTCAAGGTAAGACTTTTCCAAGGTCTGTCTGAAATGATATGGGCTATGCCAACAATGCAGTTACACATATCACCTAAATAACTATTGAAATTAAGCTTATCCATTATGAATATTTTAGAACCCATGACTGTTAATTGAACTTCAATACATAAAATTGCAACATGTCACTTTTTTAATAATAATTTATTATTCCATGAACCGGTTTTCGAACCTTTTCAGGTTCATATTCAGATGTCTTCTGGAAGTTAAATCACTATTTCTAGTATAATGCTGGGTGCTGGCTCTGTGACAAGAAGATGGAACACACATCCAGAAACCATCTGAAGATGAGGCTGAAAAGGTTCGAAAACCACTTCATGGAATATTTTTTTTAAAAAAAATAGGTGACTGGTTGCAGTTTTATGTGTTTGCAACTGTTAACACTCTTCAAGTGAGCATGGTGCTGCCTTCATGTAGAAGCTTGCCACTACAGGAGATAAGAGTTGTGCTCAGTGGAATCCAATGTTTATATCGCATACTATCATGCAGGAAGCACTTGCTTTCAATTTGTGACGAAGCAAGGTTAACAAATGAGGTTCAAAATGTTGCTCTGGCTTAGAGAGTGATGCAAGGAGAGAAATTCTTGCAAACACTGAAACTGCATCAAAAAACACCAGAGTGTTGTCTGAATTCAGTTTTATAGCTTTCAACATGTCCACAAACTGCACTGAGTTTCAGATAGATTGTATGGAATGACCTACATGGCACAGTTGCTGTATGTTACACCAAGAGGACACAAATTTCTTGTTACATCATTTCTCCGTTAGTGAAGGTCACAACAGTTCTCAAAAATAATGACCTCTTTGAGCAAAGCAGCACTGGATGTAATTCCTGAAACTTATCACACTGCTCATTACTGATATCTGTGGCCTTCTGATAGTTTCAGTGCAATTCCCAATCCAATATGAATGATGTCAAGAGTCTGGATAAGTGCTGGTGACGAGGCAGCAACAACATAGCTATTTTCTCCAGTTTTCTAGAAGTGCTGCCTTCAGTACCCCACTGTCCCAAATACACTGTGGAATGACAAGATTAGTAATATGTGAATATTTTATTGCATTGGCATATTGCAAGAACTTTCACATGCAAAATATGTTCTTTTGTTAAATTAGGTGATAGCCAGATGGCCCAGTCAGTATTTATTCCTGTAAGCACAACTATTAAAAACACACAAAAAAATGAGTATTTCTAGTTTTCACAACAGGTTATTTTTCAGAGTGAGGTACAATGAGGGACGCATGAAAAGGAGAGAGCTAGCCCCACCACAACCTAAGTTAAATGTAATATCTGTGGTATAAGGAAAAATTGGAAGAGAAAAGTAAAACAGAATACATCAAATGAGTTGGGAGGAGAAATATATTACAGCAGAGAGCATTATGCCAGTGCCAACTGAAATACAAAGTGAGGGTGCCACAGTGGAAAAAGCAAAGATATTATAGTAGTAGTAGTAGTAGTAGTAGAAAAAGAAGAAGATGGCAAGGAAAAAAATAATAAAAGTAAACAATAAAAAGTAGAATAAATAAATGGAGTAGAACTTGACCCCCAACAAGGGAACCTCCCCATCGCACCCCCCTCAGATTTAGTTATAAATTGACACAGTGGATAGGCCTTGAAAAACTGAACACAGATCGATCGAGAAAACAGGAAGAAGTTGTGTGGAACTATGAAAAAATAAGCAAAATATACAAACTGAGTAGTCCAAGTGTAAGATATCCAACATCAAGGACTCTGTAAGCTGAAGAGCGCCGTGGTCCCGTGGTTAGAGTGAGCAACTACGAAACGAGAGGTCCTTGGTTCGAGTCCTGCCTCGAGTAAACATTTCACTTACTTCATTTTCGCAAAGTTACGATCTGACCGTTCATTCATTGACGTCTCAGTTCACTGTAATAAGTTTAGTGTCTGTGTTTTGCGACCGCACCACAAAACCGTGCCATTAGTAGACGAAAGGACGTGCCTCTCCAATAGGAACCGAAAACATTTGATCGCAAATTCATAGGTCAACCGATTCCTCCACAGGAAAACACGTCTGAAATATTCTATACGACACTGGTGACTGCATGTGCGTCACATTACAGGAATATGTTGTCGACCCACCTAACTTGCACACTTGGCGGATGGGTAAAAAGATTCTTCTACCTTGCCCAATTTAGGTTTTCTTGTGGATGTGATAATCACTCCCAAAAAAGTGATGAAAACATAAGAGTTTGTCACATAAACGGCAACAAATGAATGCAACAGTTTCACAGTTTTCCCTGTGCTCTGTCGTTTTTAACGTTTTCAAGTTTTTCCGTATGTAGACCGTCAAATCCTGCATGTGTCCAAGCAAATCTGAACATGTCCTGGAATTTTGGAGAGCAAAGTTGATCATGTCAGAGTGCGTGAACTTTGATAATTGTCTGAAAATAAAAAATTAAAACTTTTCACTCGAGGGAGGATTGAACCAGGGACCTTCCGTTCCGTAGCTGCTCACGGTAACCACGGGACCACGGTGCTCCTCAGTGTACAGGTACCTTAATGTGACATATCTTGCACGGACTACCCAGTTTGTATATTTTGCTTATTTTTTTCATAGTTCCATACAACTTCTTCCTGTTTTCTCGATTGATCTGCGTTCAGTTTTTCATGGCCTATCCCTGTGCCAACTTATAACTAAATCTGAGGGGGGTGCGATGAGGAGGTTCCCTTGTAAGAAGAAAAGAAAAGGGTAAGATAATTGGGAGGAAGAAGGGAGCCAGGTTGAGTTTGACTCCAAGAGAAATGTGCAACGAAAGACTGCTTCGGAGTGGTTTCAGAGAGTTGCCTTTCACTGCTCCCCGAACCTGGTGCTGAATGGAAGGGTCCACATGACTCCTGTGGTTGAAAGGGGAGCAACTAGCCTCTTTACATAACATCAGTTCAACTGATCTGCTTATTCCTGCCTTACTAACTACATTGCACATACCGCTGCCACAGACTTCACAGCTGAAACGAAAATCCCATCAGCTCTGGTGGGCTATCATATCCAACCACTCATCTAAAGTGCACCATCCTACATAAAACTGATATGTCTCCAATGTATTCCCATCTCCTACCATCACAAATCTTTCCTGTTATCATCTATGTGACATCTGTGTACACAAACATCCAACACATACATGGCCTCTTTGCCCTTAACATTACTCCCAGAGCCTATCTGAACGTCTCCCAAAAATTTCATTCCTAATTGGATTAGCTGATTTCAGTCTTAACCTTTTAACTTTTGAGGCCTAAACCTACAAAAAATTATGTGGATGGGCTTATAAACCCGAATGAACCAACGCTATATCAATTTCTTAAAGGCTGCATGAAGGTTGTATTCCTTAACTGGTAGAATTCTCGAGTTTGTGCCGAGATCACATCGTAAAGGCTCCATTCCAGACAATTTTCCTTAACTCCCAAATGCACCCCTTGCCTTGATATAGGGTCTCGAGGAGATCTCTGCAGTCTGAATTTAAGGCGAATAAGAAATCATCTTCTTCCTTCAACAACTGAAGAAGCACTTTTCCCAACTGAATTAAAATGTAGCCTTTCTCCACATCACAATCACAATTATGGATGTTAAACTCCATCCTGTAGAGACTCTCAATGATCCTCTGACCATACCAAACCAATCAATAACCAAACAATGGAAAATCCAGGATGGAATGAACAACATAATGAAAAGGATAGTTGCTACTCACCATATAGCAAAGATGATGAGTTGCAGAAAGGCACAACAAAAAGACTCTCACACAATCAGCTTTCAGCCAACAAGGCCTTTGTCAAAATTAGCCAACAAACACAAAAGCACACGCTCATGCAAACGCAACACAATATATATAAATGACCTAGTAGACAGTGTCAGAAGTTCCATGCGGCTTTTCGCAGATGATGCTGTAGTATACAGAGAAGTTGCTGCATTAGAAAATTGCAGCGAAATGCAGGAAGATCTGCAGCGGATAGGCACTTGGTGCAGGGAGCGGCAACAGACCCTTAACATAGACAAATGTAATTTATTGCAAATACATAAAAAGAAGGATCCTTTATTGTATGCTTATATGATAGTGGGACAAACACTGGTAGCAGTTACTTCTGTAAAATATCTGGGAGTATGCGTGCAGAACAATTTGAAGTGGAATGATAATATAAAATTAATTGTTGTTAAGGCTGGTGCGAGGTTGAGATTCATTGGGAGAGTCCTTAGAAAATGTAGTCCATCAACAAAGGAGGTGGCTTACAAAACACTCGTTCGACCTATACTTGAGTATTGCTCATCAGTGTGGGATCCGTACCAGGTCGGTTTGACAGAGGAGATAGAGAAGATCCAAAGAAGAGTGGCGCGTTTCGTCACAGGGTTATTTGGTAAGCGTGATAGCGTTACGAAGATGTTTAGCAAACTCAAGTGGCAGACTCTGCAAGAGAGGCGCTCTGCATCGTGGTGTAGCTTGCTGTCCAGGTTTCGAGAGGGTGCGTTTCTGGATGAGGTATCGAATATATTGCTTTCCCCTACTTATACCTCCTGGGGAGCTCACGAATGTAAAATTAAGAGAGATTCGAGTGCGCATGGAGGCCTTCTGACAGTCGTTCTTCCCGCGAACCATACGCGAGGAACAGGAAAGGGAGGTAATGACGTGGCACGTAAAGTGCCCCCCGCCACACACTGTTGGGTGGCATGCGGAGTATAAATGTAGATGTAGAACACACATGCATGCACCAGTCCACCCACTCACCCATTCACACCAGGTGGGGATAAGGAGGAGCCTGAGGTGGGGAGTGCGGTGGCACGCACAGCCACACAAACGCAACGGTCGGCTACCGCGGCAGAGTTAAGCGGCACCTGCAACTCAGTGCCGGAGCGTTCCGCCAGCCGGCGCTACAGGCGTTCCCACCAAACATTCAATCAGCTGCGAACTACGCACGCACACGAGCCTTTTTCCAGCGCGGATGGTCACACTATGATATCACCACCCATCAGTCAGGGATCGCCAATGGCTGCCAATCATCACTCCAGAATCAGCGGAAGAAGACTGGAGCCACCATGTTAAATAGCCAGAAGAGAGGGAAACAGGCATCTTTCGACCCACCGCGAACTGATGCCTGGAAGATACTTTGACACAGCCATAACGTCCTGGTGCCACATCTTCGCAATGCCGGCCATCAACCCCAGACTCTGGGCCCGTCTACTTCCTCAGCATCCGCCGGAAAGTGTCGAGAGAAAACCCGACAAAGGAACGTACATTCAGTTCAGTTGCTAATATTTCAATTCCATAAGGTGGCATATTCTTTGGCTTGTTATAAAATTTTGGTAGGAGAAAAAGCGTTTTGTTTTCGAAGAAAGTTTATCTTTTTGTAAAATTAAGCAGTGGCCTTCCTCCACCTAATAAAAATTTTTTGTTCACACATGGGTGGTAATCTGTGGATATAACAGGGAGGGGGAGGGACAGCAGGATAGGGGTGGGGGACGGTAAAGTGCTGCTGGGAGCATGCAGGGAGGAGGTGGAGAGTGGGGAAAGTAGATGCTGTCGAGAGGTTAGACGAAGGGCAGGGGGAGAGAGCAGGGGAGAGTTCTACATCTACATCTACATTGATACTCCGCAAGCCACCCAACGGTGTGTGGCGGAGGGCACTTTACGTGCCACTGTCATTACCTCCCTTTCCTGTTCCAGTCGCGTATGGTTCGCGGGAAGAACGACTGTCTGAAAGCCTCCGTGCGCGCTCTAATCTCTCTAATTTTACATTCGTGATCTCCTCGGGAAGTATAAGTAGGGGGAAGCAATATATTCGATACCTCATCCAGAAACGCACCCTCTCGAAACCTGGCGAGCAAGCTACACCGCGATGCAGAGCGCCTCTCTTGCAGAGTCTGCCACTTGAGTTTATTAAACATCTCCGTAACGCTATCACGGTTACCAAATAACCCAGTGATGAAACGCGCCGCTCTTCTTTGGATCTTCTCTATCTCCTCCGTCAACCCGACCTGGTACGGATCCCACACTGATGAGCAATACTCAAGTATAGGTCGAACGAGTGTTTTGTAAGCCACCTCCTTTGTTGATGGACTACATTTTCTAAGCACTCTCCCAATGAATCTCAACCTGGTACCCGCCTTACCAACAATTAGTTTTATATGACCATTCCACTTCAAATCGTTCCGTACGCATACTCCCAGATATTTTACAGAAGTAACTGCTACCAGTGTTTGTTCCGCTATCATATAATCATACAATAAAGGATCCTTCTTTCTATGTATTCGCAATACATTACATTTGTCTATGTTAAGGGTCAGTTGCCACTCCCTGCACCAAGTGCCTATCCGCTGCAGATCTTCCTGTATTTCGCTACAATTTTCTAATGCAGCAAGTTCTCTGTATACTACAGCATCATCCGCGAAAAGCCGCATGGAACTTCCGACACTATCTACTAAGTCATTTATATATATTGTGAAAAGCAATGGTCCCATAACACTCCCCTGTGGCACCCCAGAGGATACTTTAACGTCTGTAGACGTCTCTCCATTGATAACAACATGCTGTGTTCTGTTTGCTAAAAACTCTTCAATCCAGCCACACAGCTGGTCTGATATTCCGTAGGCTCTTACTTTGTTTATCAGGCGACAGTGCGGAACTGTATCAAACGCCTTCCGGAAGTCAAGAAAAATAGCATCTACCTGGGAGCCTGTATCTAATATTTTCTGGGTCTCATGAACAAATAAGGCGAGTTGGGTCTCACACGATCGCTGTTTCCGGAATCCATGTTGATTCCTACATAGTAGATTCTGGGTTTCCAGAAATGACATGATACGCGAGCAAAAAACATGTTCTAAAATTCTACAACAGATCGACGTAAGAGATATAGGTCTATAGTTTTGCGCATCTGCTCGACGACCCTTCTTGAAGACTGGGACTATCTGTGCTCTTTTCCAATCATTTGGAACCCTCCGTTCCTCTAGAGACTTGCGGTACACGGCTGTTAGAAGGGTGGCAAGTTCTTTCGCGTACTCTGTGTAGAATCGAATTGGTATCCCGTCAGGTCCAGTGGACTTTCCTCTATTGAGTGATTCCAGTTGCTTTTCTATTCCTTGGACACTTATTTCGATGTCAGCCATTTTTTCGTTTGTGCGAGGATTTAGAGAAGGAACTGCAGTGCGGTCTTCCTCTGTGAAACAGCTTTGGAAAAAGGTGTTTAGTATTTCAGCTTTACGCGTGTCATCCTCTGTTTCAATGCCATCATCATCCCGTAGTGTCTGGGTATGCTGTTTCGAGCCACTTACTGATTTAACGTAAGACCAGAACTTCCTAGGATTTTCTGTCAAGTCGGTACATAGAATTTTACTTTCGAATTCAATGAACGCTTCACGCATAGCCCTCCTCACGCTAACTTTGACATCGTTTAGCTTCAGTTTGTCTGAGAGGTTTTGGGTGCGTTTAAACTTGGAGTGGAGCTCTCTTTGCTTTCGCAGTAGTTTCCTAACTTTGTTGTTGTACCACGGTGGGTTTTTCCCGTCCCTCACAGTTTTACTCAGCACGTACCTGTCTAAAACGCATTTTACGATTGCCTTGAACTTTTTCCATAAACACTCAACATTGTCAGTGTCGGAACGGAAATTTTCGTTTTGATCTGTTAGGTAGTCTGAAATCTGCCTTCTATTACTCTTGCTAAACAGATAAACCTTCCTCCCTTTTTTTATATTCCTATTAACTTCCATATTCAGGGATGCTGCAACGGCCTTATGATCACTGATTCCCTGTTCTGTACATACAGATTCGAAAAGTTCGGGTCTGTTTGTTATCAGTAGGTCCAAGATGTTATCTCCACGAGTCGGTTCTCTGTTTAATTGCTCGAGGTAATTTTCGGATAGTGCACTCAGTATAATGTCACTCGATGCTCTGTCCCTACCACCCGTCCTAAACATCTGAGTGTCCCAGTCTATATCTGGTAAATTGAAATCTCCACCTAAGACTATAACATGCTGAGAAAATTTATGTGAAATGTATTCCAAATTTTCTCTCAGTTGTTCTGCCACTAATGCTGCTGAGTCGGGAGGTCGGTAAAAGGAGCCAATTATTAACCTAGTTCGGTTGTTTAGTGTAACCTCCACCCATAATAATTCACAGGAACTATCCACTTCTACTTCACTACAGGATAAACTACTACTAACAGCGATGAACACTCCACCACCGGTTGCATGCAATCTATCCTTTCTAAACACCGTGTGTACCTTTGTAAAAATTTCGGCAGAATTTATCTCTGGCTTAAGCCAGCTTTCTGTACCTATAACGATTTCAGCTTCGGTGCTTTCTATCAGCGCTTGAAGTTCCGGTACTTTACCAACGCAGCTTCGACAGTTGACAATTACAATACCGATTGCTGCTTGGTCCCCGCATGTCCTGACTTTGCCCCGCGCCCGTTGAGGCTGTTGCCCTTTCTGTACTTGCCCAAGGCCATCTAACCTAAAAAACCGCCCAGCCCACGCCACACAACCCCTGCTACCCGTGTAGCCGCTTGTTGCGTGTAGTGGACTCCTGACCTATCCAGCGGAACCCGAAACCCCACCACCCTATGGCGCAAGTCGAGGAATCTGCAGCCCACACGGTCGCAGAACCGTCTCAGCCTCTGATTCAGACCCTCCACTCGGCTCTGTACCAAAGGTCCGCAGTCAGTCCTGTCGACGATGCTGCAGATGGTGAGCTCTGCTTTCATCCCGCTAGCGAGACTGGCAGTCTTCACCAAATCAGATAGCCGCCGGAAGCCAGAGAGGATTTCCTCCGATCCATAGCGACACACATCATTGGTGCCGACATGAACGACCACCTGCAGATGGGTGCACCCTGTACCCTTCATGGCATCCGGAAGGACCCTTTCCACATCTGGAATGACTCCCCCCGGTATGCACACGGAGTGCACATTGGTTTTCTTCCCCTCTCTTGCTGCCATTTCCCTAAGGGGCCCCATTACGCGCCTGACGTTGGAGCTCCCAACTACCAGTAAGCCCACCCTCTGCAACTGCCCGGATCTTGCAGACTGAGGGGCAACCTCTGGAACAGGACAAGCAGCCATGTCAGGCCGAAGATCAGTATCAGCCTGAGACAGAGCCTGAAACCGGTTCGTCAGACAAACTGGAGAGGCTTTCCGTTCAGCCCTCCGGAATGTCTTGCGCCCCCTGCCACACCTTGAAACGACCTCCCACTCTACCACAGGTGAGGGATCAGCCTCAATGCGGGCAGTATCCCGGGCAACCACAGTCGTAGTCCGATCAGGGGATGCGTGGGACAGGCTGGCCGTCCCCGACAAACCCCCATCCCGACCCCCACAGTGATGCCCATTGGCAACAGCGTCAAGTTGTGTGACCGAAGCCAACACTGCCTGAAGCTGGGAGCGAAGGGATGCCAACTCAGCCTGCATCCGAACACAGCAGTTGCAGTCCCTATCCATGCTAAAAACTGTTTTGCTAAGAACGTCTGAACTAATCTACAGAGAGCGCAAACAAATCAACAAAATTTAAACGGTTATTAAAATACAAGATTGCCTAGTAAATGCAGTAATGCTGCTACTTGCACACTGCTGACACTGCTCGGCGGCGGAAGGAGACTAAGCGAAATTACACTATTCAGGTACTAAAACACGATGCTACACTCTCAAATACTATAATACGCCCGAAATTTATGAATTAAACAATGCAAGAACCAAAAACACGCAAAGAAATTAAGAGTTAAACTATGTAACAAATGAGTGAGCTAGGAGTATACGACTTGCTGCTCAGCTGCTTATCCAACGGCGGCAGGGAGCACACTGACTGCAACCAACCGACACTGGCCGTTCAAAACAAAACAGTAGACAAACGACTACGCGAATTTACACTATTCAGGTACTAAAACGCGATGCTACAACTCTCAAATACTATAATACGCTCGAAATTTATGAATTAAACAATGCAAGTACCAAAAACACACAAAGAAATTAAGAATTAAACTATGTAACAAATGAGTGAGCTAGGAGTATACGACTTGCTGCTGCAGCTGCTTATCCAACGGCGGCAGGGAGTTAGTGGAAAGGAGAGAAATAAAAAGACTGGATGTGTTGGTGGAATAGAGGGCTGTGTAGTGTTAGAATGGGAACAGGGAAGGGGCTAGATGGGTAAGGACAATGACTAACAAAGGTTGAGACCACGAGGGTTACGGAAACATAGGGTATATTGTAGGAAAAGTTCCCAGCTGCGCAATTCAGAAAAGCTGGTAGTGGTGGGAAGGATCGAGATGGCACAGGCTGTGAAGCAGTCATCGAAATGAAGGACGTCATGTTGGGTGGCGTACTCAGTAGCAGGATGATCCAGTTGTTTCTTTGCAAAAGTTTGCCGGTGGCCATTCATGTGGACAGAAACTTGTTGGTTCCATGTGCGCACAACAAACAAAAAACTGTCTGTCCGCATGAATGGCCACCCCAAACTGTGGACAAGAAACAACTGTACCACCCTGTTGCTGAACACACTGCCCAACACGATGTCCTTCATTTCAATTACTGTTTCATAGCCTGTGCCATCTGGATCCTTTCCCGCCAATACCAGCTTTTCTGAACTGCTTAGGTGGGAACTCTCCATGCATTATACCCTACATTTGCATAACCCTCCTGGTCTCGACCTTTGTTAGTCATTGTCTTCACCCATCCAGCTCCTTCCCTGTTCCCATTCCAGCACTACACGTCTCTGTTCCACCAATGCACCCAGTCTTTTTACTTCTCTCCTTTTGCACTGACCCCCCCCCCCCATCTAACTTCCTGAAAGCACCTAGCTGCCCCCCTCTCCACATTGTCCCTGCATGCTCCCAGCAGCACTTTACCATCTCCCACCCCTACCCTGCTATCCATCCTCCTCCCCACCTCAGCCTCCTCCTCACCCCCACCCAGTTGCCTCTCCCATAAGGCCCAGCTGCTTACAGTATGAATTCAGCTGCCAGACTGTGGTTTTGTGTGTGTGTGTGTGTGTGTGTGTGTGTGTGTGTGTAATTTTGACAAAGGCCTTGCTGGCTGAAAACTAATTCTGGTTCAATCAGTAAACAGTGACTTCTATTTTGACAGCTGCTACATCTTCCTTCATAATAGGTAGCCACAGTTCATGAATTTGCTTCAGTTTCAAATTCCTTAACATCCACACCAGTAGCCCGTACCACATTTCTCTCCCCCCCCCCCCCCCCCCTTGCAATACACAAGTGACCTTACCCACAATCAAATCTTCCGCGCTGTCTCCCTCCATCCGCTGCTCCTTTCCCCCCCCCCCCCCCCCTCACCACAGTGAAGCTTACATATCCGAACAACTCAGAAGCCATCCTCTTACTATCCAAACTGAAATGTCTTGACAGATTACTTCCTCAAGACTGCAGGCTGCAACTTTCACAACATGACTCTGAAATGATACAGTTCCTGCCTGATATCCACCCAATATACCAAGTGTTGTCTCTCAGCCGTCTCCTAACCTTTGCATCATCCTTGTTAAACTCTACAGACATTTACAGACCACCATCTCTGGCCAAACGGTACAATCCTTGCACTATAATTTTCTGTATAACTTGTCCTATGCTCCAACCCACAACCACTGACACATTTTGGCCCCACCATTATAAGATATAGGTGAGTTTTTTTCGGTCCAATGCAAGTTTAAGATGCACTGAGATCCGAATGCTGCCACACTGAAAAATCTCATCAAGACTGGAAATCCCCCAATGTATATCTCTAAAAATTTGTCAAATGTCTTTTAAGTAAGATAAGACTGTATTAAAAGCAGTATTGTAAATTTATATTAGTTATTCCTTGGACAGCTGTAAAACACCCAGTACTAATGGTGAACGAGAAAGAAATGGAGCTAAAGAATTTGTAATTTATATCCTAGGTGAGCTCCTGCTACAAAACGTATCGGACGCCTTGGGAAATGTTAACATGACTAAATTTCATTCATATGTGGCAAAACTGAAATGGAAAAAAGGATATACAGAGTTTTGCTTCAATTGCAAATTAATTTACTTACAAGAAGATTTTGCTTGGTTAATAATTACTAACAAAAGTGGCATAGTTGAATGTGCTGATTTAAGAGTGGCAACAGCAAATATGACACCGTATCTTGAAAAAAATTGTCTCAGAACTTTCTTTAACTTTATTCACCAACTTTTTCGACAATATATATATTCATTAATCAAACTCTGAGCAAAACATCAATATTGTTAACATCTTTTAATTAAGTTGTGTTAAAACTCTATTTGTTTTTCAATATATTATGTACTATATTTCAGATAAGAAGGGAGCTGTCACATCACTGTCTGAAAAAAATGGGCTATGACCCATAAAGTTCAAAAACTATGGGTTACATTAATAATTTAAGAACAGGTGTCTGTTTTCTCCTCTTTTTTTTTCCTTCTGAAAAGTAGCTGTTCAGTAACTGTCGACAGAAAGATCTTCAGGCTCAGAAAATGAAAGTACTGTTTTTCATTTATTGGTGTGTGTGTGTGTGTGTGTGTGTGTGTGTGTGTGTGTGTGTGTGCATGAGGGTGGGAGGGAGGGAGAGAGAGATTTGGGAGTTGCATCTTTTGAAAATGAGTACAGAACAACCCATCTGTCTGTTCACTAATTTCATACATTTTTAAATTGACTTTTTTATTCAATATTAATGTGGTGTTTGATTTGTGCTGAAAACACTTTACGCCATTTTACACTAAAAATCACTGACAATACTGTGCAGCAGAGAGCAGAAGATTGGTTGAATGGTTGGTTTGGGGTATAAAGGGACCAAACCACAAGGTCATCAGTCCCTTTTCCTGACGCAAGCAAGGCTAAACATACAAAAACACCCAAAGTATGTTTGAGAATGTAAAAGGGAGGAAAAGGAATAGGGAACCACACCTACAAAGAAAACGAATGGAACAGAAAAAAAAGAAAGGAAAAAATGGGGAAAACATATACCACAAGGGAAAGTAGAAGAAGGTATTAAAGCCATAGAGCAGATGGTCTCTGCTGACTGATTACAAGAATAAAAGAGGATTAGCCAGCCACTGCAACACATTAAAATGTTCACCCCAAAAAGACAAGGCAAGATGAACACGTGTAGTGAAAAGACAACCACCAAGACAAACAAATGCAAAGAAAGAGTGACAGAGTTAAAATAGAGGGAGCGGGGTGGCCTTGGAGAGAAGACTAAATGCCCACCCTTAGTGACATCGAGGTGGGTCCTCACGACGGAGGAGGTAACCGTGCATCGACCACGTATGGCCAATGCGGAGCTGGCAGAAAAGCACAGAGGCCCTGCAAGAGGCCCGCATGGAGGACTTCCACACATTTGTAGTCTCCTTAATGGTACACAGTTTGTTGTGCATACTGAGATTATGCCATTCCATCTCCCACAGCTGAAAAACCTTGCGGCATAATGGGGATGCCGATCTCCACAACCGTTTCCATGTAGCCTGTTTGGCCAGTCTGTCGGCAAGTTCATTTCCTGGGATTCTGGCATGGCTGGGGTCCACACAAACACCACAGAACAACTGGATTGTTCCAGGGCTTAGATGGACTCCTGGATGGTTGCTACCAAAGGATGGCTGGGGTAGCACTGGTCAATAGCTTGTAGGCTGCTCAAGAAGTCAGTACAGAGAAGAAACAACTCGCTAGGGCATGAGAGGATGCACTCAAGACCACAAGAAGTGGCCGCCAGATCTGCTGTGAAAACACTGCAGCCATCTGGCAAGGAGTGCTGTTCATCAGCCATCGAGCTATGGCCCCGGTACATGTCAAGAATCGAGAGGAAGTGACAGCGGAGAGCCACGGAGTTAACTGAGTCCTTAGGATGATAAAAAGGTCCAGGTGAAGCTTCGGCCTAGGTGTACACCATGGAGGTGTACATGAATGGACCTCAAATATAGGTGGTAAAGGCAAGGACTCCACTTCCGACAGAAGAGATCGGACGTGAACCACAAGTGTAAGCCCTGACATGGACTGGCGATGTGGGAGATGAACCGCCATGGGTGGGAAAAGGGGACTGTAATTCGGATGCTCAGGAGAACTGCAAATGTGTGCAACATAACTGGTGAGCAGTTGTGCATGCCTAACCTTCAATGAAGGGACTCTGGCCTCTACCAGGATGCTGGTCACAGGACTTGCCTGAAAAGCTCCCATTGCCAGTCAAACGCCACAGTGGTGCTCTGGATCAAATAAATGCAAAGCTGAGGGCACTGCCGAACCATAAACCAGACTCCCATGGTGAAGGCGGGATTGAACAAGGGCTCTGTAGAGCTGCACCCCAGTTTGTGTTGCTCAGGCAGCGGAGGGCATTGAGGTGCTGCCAGAACTTCCGCTTCACCTGACGAAGATGAGGAAGCCACGTCAATTGGACATCAAAAACCAGTCCTAAGAATCGATAGGTCTCCACTACAGTGAGGGATCATCTTTAAGGTAAAGTTCTGGTTCTGGTTGAATGCTACGACGCCGACAGAAATGCGTGACACACAACTTCGCGACTGAAAACTGGAAGCTGTGGGCTAGAGGCCATGACAGCACCTTGTGGATGGCTCCCTGTAGGAGCCACTCAGCAACATCAGTACTGGAGGAGCAGTACATCTACATACAGAGAAGGTGAGACGGACGGCCTGACAGCTGTTGTTAGACCGTTAATGGCCACTAAAAGTAGAGATACACTCAATACAGAGCCCTGCGGGACCCCATTCTCCTGTATATAGGAGGAACTATGGGAGGCACCAACTTGGACACGGAAGGTACGGAGCAATAGGAAATTTTGGATAAAAAAATCAGGAACAGGCCCAATGTGGCAAAGATATGATGTCACCAGGCCACGTGATAAGCTTTTCGTAAATCAAAAAACACAGCAACCAGGTGTTGGCGTCTGGAAAAGGCTGTTCAGATGGCAGACTTGAGGGAAACTAGGTTATCGGTGGCAGAGTGACCCTGGCGGAAACTGCCCTGGCATGGAGCCAGTAGGCCACATGACTCCAGGACCCAACACAGCCACCGACTTATCATACGTTCTAACAGCTTACAAAGATTGTTGGAGAGGCTGATGGGCCGATAGTTATCTACATCAAGTGGGTATCTGTTGGGTATGAGCACTAGAATGATGGTGCTCTCCTGTCATTGTGATGGAAAGACACCACTGCACCAGACTGAAAATGATGAGATGTCGCTTGTAGTTGGACGAGCGATATTTGATGATCTGACTGTGGATCCAATCTGGCCCAGGAGCTGTGTCGGAGTAATGTACAAGGGCACTGAGGAGATCCCACTCTGTAAATGGAGCATTATAGGCTTCACTGTGACCTTCAGTGAATGGAAGGGCTTTACTTTCCATCCATCGTTTGAGAGTGCAAAAGGCGGGGGGACAATTCTCCGATGCGGAGGCCCGAGCATAGTGCTCAGCAAAGTGTTCGGCAATTGAGTTTGCGTCGGTAGATAACACGCCATTGATATTAATCCCAGTGACAGCTCCAGTTTCTGGTACCCACAAACACGTCTGATCTTTGTCCAGACATGGGAAGGCGATGTATGGCATCCAACAGTCAAGACATACCTCTCCCAACATTCCTGTTTCCATCTTTCTATAAGCTGATGTACGGGAGCATTGATCCGTTTAAAAGCTACTAGGTCCTCTATGAAAGGGTGCCATTTATGTCGCTGTAGAGCTTGCTGACACTCTTTAATGGCCTCAGCGATTTCCAGAAACCACCCAGGTACTGAAATTCACCACGGTCACCCTAAAGAACGAGGGATCGCGTTTATCACCACAGAAACAATCGTTCTAGTGACTACACCAATGGTACCATGTGGGGGAGATTCAGTGCTGACAGCAGAGCTGAAAACTTCCCAGTCTGCATTGCTTAAGGACCATCTTGGAAGATGTCCAGGGGGATGGTGCTGGGGGAGTGACAGGAAGATGGGAAAATCCTCATGGGCTCTCCAGTGGACAGATAGGAGAAGTCCTGGGCTGCAGAGGGATAAATCAATGGCTGAGTAAGTGCCATGAGCCACACAATGTGTGGTGGCCCCAATATTTAAGAGGCAGAGATCGAGTTGAGACAGTAAGGTTTCGACATCTCTACCGCAGCCAGTAAGCACGGTGCCATCCCACAAGGGGTTATGGACATCAAAATCTCCTAAAAGTAGGAAAGGTTTAGGGAGTTGATGAATCAATGCAGCCAATGCGTTCAGGTGGACTGCACCATCTGGAGGAAGGTATATGTTGCAGGCAGTTATTTCCTGTGTCGTCCTTATCCTGACAGCCACAGCTTCAAGAAGGGTTTGAAGGGGCACAGGTTCACTGCATACTGAGTTCAGGACAGACATGAACTCTACCTGACACTCTATTATATTCGCTACAGTTCTTGTAATATCCCCTATAGCCGCGGAGGGCAGCGGTCTGCACTGCCGGGAACCAGGTTTCCTGGAGGGCAATGCAGAAAGCAGGTGTAAAGCTCAACATTTGCCGTAGCTCAGCCAGGTGGTGGGAAACACCACACCAATTCCACTGGAGGATGACGCTATCATGAGTCCGGGAAGGCATGAAGCATGCAAGGAGGGAGGTTATGCCTCAGGGTCACCTCCTGCCACCGACTGAGTATTTGTATCCATTTCTATTGTAAATGAGGCATCAGTGAGATGCAGGTCCTCAAGGGACGCTAAGATCTCCACCTCATCCTCAGATGCAGAACTGGTACGGAGTGGTGGAGCTGGGGGCACCGAAGGGTCCTTTTTCTTAGCAGACTTCTTCGTTTGCTTACCCTCTCACTTCTCTTTATGGGCCTGCTGGGAGCACTTCCCTGAAGTAGCTTCAGGCATGGAGGAAGACCGTGAAGCTCTTCGACCAGCAGCTTTTGGCTGCCACTGGTGAGTATCCGCTGTGGCATTAGTGGAGACCTTGGAAGAGAGGTTCCCAAGGGACCCCTTCCACACAAGAGGAGCCGGAGGAAGCTGTTGCTTCTCCGGCTGGGGGCAGGGGACCGATGTCCCCTGCATTTGGGGGGGGGGGGGGGGGGGGGAGGGGGTGGGGGCTTGCTCCCGAAGTAGGTACTTTGGGAGAACAGAATGAGATTTTTTCCCCCTACCACCAAGGGGGCAGATGTATTTTGGCGGCCCAAAGGCCCACTGTTCGTGACACAGGATGTGGCACGACTGGTACTTGTGTGACAGCGACAGTAATGTAGCTGCAGCATACGTAGACGTCAACCGAACGGAGTGTAATCGTTCAAATTTACATTAAGCTCTTGGTAAGTCAACTGGTCCAGGGTATTATACTCCATAATTTTCCACTCCTTTTGGAGTCCTGTGCAGTGTGGCGAGTGGGGAGTGCTTCTCTCCACAGTTGATACAAGTGAAAGGAGGTGCCCATGGAGTATCTGAATGCAGTGGACGTCCGCTGTCTTGACACGTGACACAGGAAGTGCAGCGGAAGATGTGCCCGAATTTCCAGCACTTAAAGCACCACATAGGGGGAGGGACGTATGGTTTAACGTCACAGCAGTAAACCATCACCTTGGCCTTTCCATTGAATCACCCTCAAAGGCCAAGATGAAGGCACCAGCAGCAACCTTGTTGTCTTTGAGTCCCCTGTAAACACACCGGATGAAATGAACTCCCCACCATTCTAGATTGGCGTGGAGCTCATAGTCAGACTGCAACAGGAGGTCACGAGGGAAAATAATCCCCTGGACCATGTCGACGCTTTTCAGGGGATTGACAGAAACAAGAATATCACCCAGCCGGCCACAAGCGAGTAACGCCTAGGATTGGGCTAGGGATGCTGTCTGAATCAAGACAGCACCGCTTCTCATCTTGGACAGCACTGTCACTTCCCAAACTTATCCTCAAGATGTTAAACAAAAAAATTGAGGCTTCGTAGGTAGAAAGGAGTCCCCACGCATTCTGCAACAGACTAAATACTGAGGTGAAAATGGCACTCTTCTTTCTGTAGCCCTACATTCCTCCCATGGTGTAGCAAGGGAAGGAAAGGATTTAGGATCATACCTGTCAGCATTGTACTCAATTTTGCCCTTTTTAGAGACTGCTGGTGCTGTACAGTCACCAGCAAGAGATGACTTAGTCTGCTTCATTGCAGGTCATCCACCCTATGCCACCCACTCCAATCAGGGGCTCCCCCATGGGCGCCACACAGCATGATGACCATTGGCGGGAGTTCATGCCCCAGGAAGACAGGCATCTACTCCTTGGCATATGTGGGGAGTTTACAGCTCAGGCATCAGCAGTGCCAGGCCCTGCGTTGTCAGGGGGCTACCACCAAATGGGTACATGACAGCTCCACTACAACAGACTGGCTACCATGCTAGATATTGGGCACAGATAAATCCAATATTGTTACGGGAGCGAAAGAGGACAGGAGACAACGGAAGAAGATGACATATGCCAGAAAGTGTCCTCACCCATATAGTAGAATTGCAGGTGGAGATGCAAAGCCATGAGGACAAGAGGTTCAGGAGCTTAAATCTAAGGGCACTATGGATAACTCGTGCATCACGTAAGGCATCGTTCCTCATATGGCCTGCACTTCTGTAGAATTTGGAAAGTGGTAGGTCAAACCATAAAATGGGACCTGAACTGATAAGGCTGAAAAGTGTGAGACTTCTTTTAGTCGTCTCTTACGATAGACAGAAATACCTCGGGCCTATCCTAACCCCCAGATCTGCAGGGGGGAAAGCAGAAGAAAGTACAACAATTAAAGTACTACTTTACATTTGGCCTGATGCTTACATTCAGCAAATTTAAATAACATTACGTTATCTCCAGAAACTTCACTTTTAACAAAAGAAAGAAAGGACATGAATATTAAGGGTCGATTGTATAAAGCAGCTGATCTTATGACTAGCACAGAGAAAGTACTCTCATCAAGATGATCTCTGAAATCTGCATTGCATAAAATTTAATTTCAAATTTTATTGCTGTGAACTAGTATCATCTATGACACAAAATTTCATGGATCAAGGCAAGTGCAACTGCGATCATCAGTTCAAAACCTAGTGACATTACAAAACTACGGTTTTGTTCTAACCACATACATGTTGAAAAAGAAGCAAATACTAAAGAACTTGTCATTAATGCAAAAAATATGTAAATAAGCCTACTCCCACACTGCTGAAGTTCAAAATATTCTTTTCGATCTAGTTTTCAGAAAACTTGTTCAAGAGTATTTCGCATTACTCTCCCCCCACAATGAATCCATAGGCATCAGAGTCTATAATTGGTAGGTTAAGTCACCTCTAGTTAGTACTGCATGATCTGGGTAATTGACAATAGACCTTTTTTCAATGACTCTAGAAATGTCACAGCGGATTCAGGTGGCTAGTAAAAACATCCAGCAATTAACTTAGTTTCACCTACACCTGTTATACGTGACCAGATAGCTTCACTGTTGTACTCCACTTCAACCTGAATAGAGACAATATTTTTGTCAACTGCAATGAACACTTCCCCTCCTATGGCCTCTAATCTGTCTTTCTGATACATGTTCCATAACCGGCTAAATATCTCAGAGCTTTCCAATTCAGGCTTCAGCCAGCTCTGGGTCCCAAGAATAATTTGAACACGGGAGCTTTCCCGGAGATCAGGAAACTCGGGAACTTTTTTTACGAATACTTTGACAGTTATACTGAAAAAATTTTGACAGTCGAAGTGTCTACCCTAAACATGGTCTGACTTCCTTTGCTACATATCGATTGGCGAGCGTTCATCTGAGTACATCAGACTACCGTTAGCCTAAAAAACCTTCATGTGCACTCCACAAGTACTCTGCTACCAGAATAGTTGCTTCCTTTATGTAGTGCACTCCTGACCTATCAATGGGAGTCCTACAAACCCCCATCCAATAATACAGGTCTAGAAATCTGCAGCCAAGACCGTCACAGAGTCCATTTGAAACATTCTGAGCTTGTATTCCATCTCTAATCACCTAGGTGTCGGGAGGATGTTAAAAGCCCTACCTTCCCACCTACCTTCCTCCTTTATTTCTTCCTTTCTTTCTATTCTGAAAAAAATAATATTACTGCTACATATTAATCTACTATATGTTATGTTGTTTGAAAAATTGAAGTAACTTGACTCTTTTCAGTATCAGAGGTTGAGCAAGGTTCTTCCGTAAAATGAATCACTTACAATTTCTCTTCCCAAAATATGTTGCTCAGGACCTTTGATATTTCTGTGGGTTATTATAGGTTGTCATGAAAAAATTAAAAATTATTATCTGTTGAAGAGAGAATCCATGCTTTGAGGATTATTTTGGAAAGAAAAGCTATTCCATTTCCTTCATGTGATATTCGATATAATGGTGGTGGGTTTTGTTTTTTTTTTTTGTTTTTTTTTTTTTTAATTACAATATAAACTACAAAGATGCAAATATACTTTTTATCCTGTCCTGGTGGTTTTATGTAAAGCTATGTCATATTTTTTATTTACTTATTTATTATTTTAACAATTCTTATGCTACTGAGCAGATAAACACAAAACATCACAGAGTTTGGATGATAAATAAAGAAATGGTCCTTTATCTCCAAAATATTAGCACATGTTTCATGCCATCACATTGTTAAAAATATAGAACTTTCAAACTTTGAAATGCCATAAAATGGAAACAGAGGAAAACAAAGTGCTAAAATTTGCTATGGTTACTTATCTCCATAAAGAGAACAAATTCGTAAAGTTTCATGCAAATCTATGATGGTAGGTGAGAAAACGATTTTTTATAATTGAACATTGGATGATTCATATGTAATTCAATTAGCAAAGTGATACTTATCAATCAGTGATCGCATGAAGACTGGTTCAGTGGCTCAATGGCTGCATCCTGTAGTACAGTCCAGAGGAACCTGAGTCCTTGGAACTGTTTTTTCCCCACTTGCCACTCCTTTCACATCCGGCAATGTTTATTAATTTGCAAAATGCTGAGTTGTTAAACTTACGATTAAAAGTAAAAATATGAAACTGTATTTGTTAGGAGAAGAGTTTACGAAGAAATTTCAATGCCACCGCAAAATGAATCTAAAAGAAGTCACATTGCAATGACGGCAGTGTTTATTAACAACATATCTGCATAAAAACAGTTGAAAAATTGAAAAAGATTTACAAAGGGTCTGAAATCCAATTTTCTTTTCATATCTTTAGTTCTAGTTCTTCACTATGTACTTTAAATATTATCAATCTTCATTTTTTGCAAACATGTACTTACTTTTATTTAATGTTTGTATTCTGAAACTGGTATTTCACATTAAGAACAATTTCTATATGTTTTTAAATTTTTTTTTTAATTTTGTGGACATGTGTGTGACCCCATTGGCCCTATCACAGAATCCGGCTTGCATGTTGCTCATTTGCCTATCAATAGGGGTTAAATTCAGTTCAAAACACATGTCACAGCTATCTTACGTTACCATTCTTACCAGCTCAATGTGAACACACACTCCTTCATCTTAATTTTCACTGTCGTCAACAAGAACAACAACATTTTCGTTTGAAGTTACAATTGTCTACTCATTTACTGATATTGACAATGAAATGCAACCTTCAGAGTTATTTGAATTTTTTCAGAACACGGAATGAACAACGACATAATGAGTAACATTAACACTATCTTTTAAACAGCAAATTTGTCTCAAAAAATTAATCCGAGCATATTAATATGTATATAAGCCATCATGTGTAGATTCGGAATGAAAATCCACGTCAGTATCACAACAGTTGGAAATAAGAAAAAATTGTTGCTTCAGGGCTGGAATCAGCTACTGTCCATTTACTGTAACAGCAGCCCTGACAAATTATTGCCTCTAGTTTCATGGACTTCAGCCTTGAAAAGTTTTGATAGTGTTTTGAGTTGATTTTACATACCACACGTAATTACTTAAAGATGGAATGTAATATAAGGGGCGTTCAAAAAGAAACGAGTTGGAGGCATAATTACAGAAACATGTTAGAATTATTGACTCTTGCTGTTGAGACACTTGTCCCATTGTGACACAAGGCGGTGAGTGGCTGTCTCATAAAATTCCTGGAGCTGCAATGTTAAGCAGTTCCACACATACAGCTGGACGTTGTCATCCAAGGTGAATTGTTTGCCCCTCAGAGCCTTTTTAAGCAAACCAAAACTGGCATAATCACAGGAAGAAAGGCCCAGACTGTGTGGAGGGTGGCCAAGGGCCTCCCATTTGAATTTCTGCAGGAGTGCCGCGACTGTGTTGGCCGTATGAGGCTTTGCATTGTCATGGAGCAGAATGACCCCACAGGTGAGACTGCCTAGTTGTTTTGATTTGATCGCTTGGTGAAGGGTGGTCACTGTTGTCCTGTGCTGCAGGAAGTGAATCAGAAGGGGGCCATTTTTGATCACCTTAAAAAGGATCTGAGGGGCAAACGATTCACCTCGGACGACGATGTCCAGCTTTACATACAGAACTGGTTAACATCACAGCCCTGGGAATTTTATGAGACAGCCATTCACCACCTTGTGTCACATTGGGACAAGTGTCTCAACAGCCAGCATCAATACTTCTAAGATACAGGTACTGGTTTCTGTAATTATGCCTCCAGCTTGTTTCTTTTTGAACGCCACTTATAATTGTAAATGATTGCATGAAATTATATCTTGTCATGTGTGAATGCTTTCTTGGTTCTTTTCTTTACATTGTCATAACAAGTTTTCAAATTTTTCTAGTTATGATTTGTTCCTATGTCCTGTGGGTTAAAGTCAATGGCAACTTCTTAGCACATCTTTCCTTTGTTGGCCATAGTAACTTCATCAGTTTTTGACAATGTCAATAATATATACTGTGAAACTAAAATGCACAGTTAGTATCTGCAGCCAAAGCTCCATAAATGTTTTGATAGCTAATTTTAATGGTGTTGCAAAGTGTGTTTCATGCTAATTTAGGTCATCTTGTTCAGTTGATCCAAGTTTAGAGTTCCACAACAGAGTGGATTCCTGAACTTAAGTTCAATTTATGAACTAAGGCCAAAAGTGAACCCCCATCACCAATGTCTATATAATCAGCCAACTGTTTCATCATTAAATCTTTTGCATCATTAACAAAAAAAATGGTTCAAATGGCTCTGAGCACTATGGGACTTAACATCGGTGGTCATCAATCCCCTAGAACTTGAGAACTACTTAAACCTAACTAACCTAAGGACATCACACACATCCATGCCCGAGGCAGGATTCAAACCTGCAACCATAGCAGTCACGCGGTTCCAGACTGAAGCGCCTAGAACCGCATGGCCACACCGGCTGGCCATCATTAACAACAAATTATACTATTTACCCTTTAAAAACTCACCAATGAGCCACTGGAGGACAGCAATACTCTTTTTAGGTGGTTCAGATACGTGTTTCATGAGCATCCAGACAACAACAGTTTGTATGTGTTCTTTCTGCATAGTTGTCTCCGGCACAACACAATGCAGAAGTTTCTGGAAACGCTTTATAGCTGTGCATAGAAAACAGTACAGTTACTAAGAATGTACTTCTCTAACATAACATTATAACAATTTCATACCATTATTGTACAAAAAACAGTGTCTTTATTTTTGTTTTAACCATACATGCTGCAACATTCATGTGCTACCTTTAGTAGGTTTTTACTCATTATTCTATCTCTAGTATTGTCGAGAGTAGTTTCCTGCTGTTAGTTTTATATGTACCATACTTTACACAGCCTGTCAAGGTTTCTGATTCTGTTTTCTTGTTTACTATAATATTAGACATGTTAAAACACTTATTTTGTTTGCTGCTGCTGTTTTAATAGTTACATAAGCATTTTATTTTATCATGAAAACACAAGGTTCCCACGGTCAGCTTGTGTGTTAATGTAGCTAAAAATAAAACTGTAACAACAACTGTACAACAAAAAATACATTCTACCAGCGACTGAAAACCAATAAACATTCCAGACAGGCAGATGAAATGTGCTAACAGTGGCAACTGACTAATTCACCACTAATTTTGTTTCTTATTCATGTTTGTCTATTTTTTCCATCTCTGTGCATTACTACAACTATTCTACTAAGGTACACGAAAGAAGTGACAAATGTTAGGGATAAGAAATAGTAACTTTGATTACGTCAGTGGCCCAAATTTCAAATTCTTTCATCTAACACAGAAAGAGAAAGCTATAAGTAGATTGTGTGTGTGCCTATATATATATATATATACAAAGATCACTTGGTTATTGCTGAAAAGTAAGCACTACAACTAGCCATTAATGAAATGAAGATACATTGGAATAGCAGATATGGAGAAATGGGACATGGTATACCAGGAGTAGGCAGAGGGCAGTAGACAGAACACTGACAACATCTGCATCTACATCTACACTCTGCAAGTCTTTGTGCCACTACTAGTTATTCCCTTTTCTGTTCCACGTGCAAATAGAGTGATGGAAATACGACTGCATATTTGCCTCCATAAGAACCCTAATTTCTCTTATCTTTGTGGACCTTATGCAAACTGTACATTGGCAGTAGTACGATAGCTCTGCAGGAAGCTTCTAATGCTGCTTCTCTAAATTTTATCAACAGTGTTTTGTGAAAAGAAAGTTGTCTTCCTTCAAAGGATTCCCACTTGAGTTCACGAAGCATCTCAGTAATATTTGTATGTTGATTGAACCTACCCTTAACAATTCTAGCAGCAGGCCTCTGAATCCATTGATGTCTTCCTTTAATCAACCCTGGTGCAGATTCCAAACATTCAAGTAGTACTCAAAAATGGGTCACCCCAGTATTCTATACAAAGTCTCATTTATAGATGAGTTACGCTTTCTCAAAATTCTCCCAAAAAACCACAGCAGACCATTCGCCTTCACTACTGTCCTCACATGCTGATCCTATTTCATATCGCTTTGCAACATTACACCAAGATATTTAATCAACACGTGTTTCAAATAGGACACTACTAATGCTGCATTTGAACATTAAGAGTTGTTTTTCTGCTACTCACCTGTATTAATTTACATTTTTCTACATATAGAAAGCAAACTGCCATTTAGCACATCTACTAGAAATTTTGCACACCTACTAGACGTTCATCCAAGTCATCTTGTACCCTGCTAGAGTTACTCAACACTGACACCTTCCTGTGAACCACAGTGTCATTTGCACACAGTCGCAGATTCCTGATCGCCCTGTCCGCTAGATCATTTATGTATTTAGAGAATAAGAGTAGTCCTACCAAATTTCCTTGGAGTACTCCTCTGTCTCTGATGAACACTTTCCATTGAGGACAGTGTACTGGGTCTACAACTTAGGAAGTTTTTGAGCCACTCACATATCTGAGAACTTATTCTGTATGCTCATACCTTTATTAATAGTCTCTCTCCAGTGGGACACAATATCAAATGCTTTCCAGAAATCTAGAAATACAGAATCTACTTGTTGCCCATCATCCAGGGTCCACAGTATATCATGTGATAAAAGGGCAAACTGAGTTTCATATGTGAGATGCTTTCTAAACCCATGCTGACTTGTGGAAAGAAGCTTTTCAGACTCAAGGAAATGTATTATTCTCCGACTCAGAATACGTTCAAGAATTCAGCAGAAAACCAATATTAAGGACATTGGTCTGTAATTTTGGGGGTTTATTCTTTTAGTCTACTTACATACAGTCACCTGTACATTTTTCCAGTCATTTGAAAATTTGCGCCAGGCCAGAGATTCGCAATAAATACAAGCTAAGTAAAGTGGCCAATGCTGTAGAGTATTCTCTGTAAAACTGAACTGGGATTATATCTGGTCCTAGAGATTCAACTCTTTCAGTTGCTTCTCTATTCATGGGATACCCATTACTATGTGCTCCACTCAGGAGCCTATATGACAATCAAATGACGATATGTTTGCACAATCGTCCTGCATGGATGACTTATTAAATGCGAAATTTAAAACTTTAGCTTTCCTTATGCCTTCTTCTACTGATACATCAGACTGGTCAATGAGTGGATAGAGGCCTTCAACCCGCTTAGCGATTTTAAACAGTATCAGAATTTTCCTGCATCTTTCGTTAAGGTATGAAAGTGGAAGTTGCTTTACACTTCATGCTGTGACCTTATTTTACAGTGTAATGATGGAAATTGCTATATGCTCTGCATTTGGACCTTTTTACAGATGCACAAATTTCTATAAATTTTTACCACTCATCATTTGAACCGAGAACGCAACAGTCTGTGCTTCCTCAGCATTTTCATAATTTCGTTATTAAACAATGATGGATCTTTTCCATCCTTAATCCACTTCTTTGACACATGCTTCTCCACATCATGAGTTGCAATCAGTTTCAACTTTGCCCATAATTCCTCTATGTCCACCATATTGGAACTAAATGATATCCATTCATTGTCTAAGTAGGATGATAACAACTACATATCTGCTCTTTCCAGCAAAAACACTCTTCTAGCTTTCTTTATGAAATTATTAACTTCAGTGACCTTTGCTGCTATGTTGACATCATGATCACTAATCCCTACCACTATACTGACACTGTCAATAAGGTCATCTCCGTTTGTACTTACAAGGCCTGAACCATTTCCTTTGCACATGGGCTGTCGAACTAGCTGCTCAATTCAGTTTTCGGAAAATCAGTGCAAGAGTATTTCACAAGACTGTCTGCCCATACCACCAGCAATGAATCCACAGACATCCCAGTCTGTATTCAGCAGGTTAACATCACATCCAACTAACAATGCTCGATTTAGTAATTTTCGTGCTACTGAACTTAGACTTTCCTCGGATGATCTAAAACGGTCACAACACATTCAGGTAGCCGATAAAAAGATACAATAATTAACTTGGGTCCACCTACACCTGTTCCTCGCATCCAGATAACTTTGCACTTAGACTCAATTTCTACCTTAACAGAAACTATATTTTTGTTGACTGCAACAAACAGTCTATCCCAGTATGTCATGTAACCTATGTTTTTTATACAAATTCCATGTCTCGCTAAATATTTCACAGACTTCTACTTTGGGTTTCAGTCATCTTTCAGTTCAAAGAACTTAAATGTGACAACTTATAACACTAATGTGCCATGAAACATGTTAATGTTACGCTCTGAGAGGATTTCAAAGTTCGACAGAGCATGTGTCTAATGGAAAAGGGTATCGGACTATAATTTCAAATTTTGTCCAGTTGACAATAAAACCAAATGGGCCTTAACCTTGGGAGTTAACAGAAGTGGTAAAACTATAAGTGAATGAAAAAAAAAAAAAAAAAATGAACGGTCAGCAGCCTAATTAGGCACATTAATTTGGAAATACATATGTGAGAAAATAGTTTATTAGTTATTGAATTTACTTTTGTTGAGACTTCCCTATGAAGAGCAAACAGGGTACAAACTGACACAGTGCACTCTGTACTGTGTGTAGTAGCAGTTACCAATAACACACGCACCAGTATATTATGGGGAGCAAAATTGCACAGAGTTCATACTAATGACAGCCACAATCAATAGCATTACTTAATCAAAATACTGAAACATCACTGCATGAAGTGCAGAACTAATTTTGGAGATGAGGGACTTCCATCTTGACTGACATGAATAACACAAATAAAGATGAATAACATCTTAAATGCAATGATTAAGCTCCTCTGCTTATAGCAGTTTTGTTTAGTAACAATAATAGTTCATTTTTTTCTTAATAGGAGGACAATATGATGGGGATTGGTATAGTTCCATTAGCCAAGGATCTTTGATTATTGCAAAAGTAAAAAACTACACTATCTTTGAAAATGTTCATTCTTGTTGTTGTGGTCTTCAGTCCTGAGACTGGTTTGATGCAGCTCTCCATGCTACTCTATCCTGTGCAAGCTTCTTCATCTCCCAGTACCTACTGCAACCTACATCCTTCTGAATCTGCTTAGTGTATTCATCTCTTGGTCTCCCCCTACGATTTTTACCCTCCACGCTGCCCTCCAATGCTAAATTTGTGATCCCTTGATGCCTCAAAACATGTCCTATCAACCGATCCCTTCTTCTAGTCAAGTTGTGCCACAGTCTTCTCTTCTCCCCAATCCTATTCAATACCTCCTCATTAGTTACGTGATCTACCCACCTTATCTTCAGCATTCTTCTGTAGCACCACATTTCGAAATCTTCTATTCTCTTCTTGTCCAAACTGGTCATCGTCCATGTTTCACTTCCATACATGGCTACACTCCATACAAATACTTTCAGAAACGACTTCCTGACACTTAAATCTATACTCGATGTTAACAAATTTCTCTTCTTCAGAAACGATTTCCTTGCCATTGCCAGTCTACATTTTATATCCTCTCTACTTCGACCATCATCAGTTATTTTACTCCCTAAATAGCAAAACTCCTTTACTACTTTAAGTGTCTCATTTCCTAATCTAATCCCCTCAGCATCACCCGATTTAATTTGACTACATTCCATTATCCTCGTTTTGCTTTTGTTGATGTTCATCTTATATCCTCCTTTCAAGACACTGTCCATTCCGTTCAACTGCTCTTCCAAGTCCTTTGCTGTCTCTGACAGAATTACAATGTCATCGGCGAACCTCAAAGTTTTTACTTCTTCTCCATGAATTTTAATACCTACTCCGAATTTTTCTTTTGTTTCCTTTACTGCTTGCTCAATATACAGATTGAATAACATCGGGGAGAGGCTACAACCCTGTCTCACTCCCTTCCCAATCACTGCTTCCCTTTCATGCCCCTCGACTCTTATAACTGCCATCTGGTTTCTGCACAAATTGTAAATAGCCTTTCGCTCCCTGTATTTTACCCCTGCCACCTTCAGAATTTAAAAGAGAGTATTCCAGTTAACCTTGTCAAAAGCTTTCTCTAAGTCTACAAATGCTAGAAACGTAGGTTTGCCTTTTCTTAATCTTTCTTCTAAGATAAGTCGTAAGGTTAGTATTGCCTCACGTGTTCCAACATTTCTACGGAATCCAATCTGATCTCCCCCGAGGTCCGCTTCTACCAGTTTTTCCATTCGTCTGTAAAGAATTCGCGTTAGTATTTTACAGCTGTGACTTATTAAACTGATAGTTCGGTAATTTTCACATCTGTCAATACCTGCTTTCTTTGGGATTGGAATTATTATATTCTTCTTGAAGTCTGTGGGTATTTCGCCTGTCTCATACATCTTGCTCACCAGATGGTATAGTTTTGTCATGACTGGCTCTCCCAAGGCCATCAGTAGTTCTAATGGAATGTTGCCTACTCCCGGGGCCTTGTTTCGACTCAGGTCTTTCAGTGCTCTGTCAAACTCTTCACGCAGTATCTTATCTCCCATTTCATCTTCATCTACATCCTCTTCCATTTCCATAATATTGTCCTCAAGTACATCGCCCTTGTATAAACCTTCTATATACTCCTTCCACCTTTCTGCCTTCCCTTCTTTGCTTAGAACTGGGTTGCCATCTGAGCTCTTGATATTCATACAAGTGGTTCTCTTCTCTCCAAAGGTCTCTTTAATTTTCCTGTAGGCAGTATCTATCTTACCCCTCTTGAGACAAGCCTCTACATCCTTACATTTGTCCTCTAGCCATCCCTGCTTAGCCATTTTGCACTTCCTGTCGATCTCATTTTTGAGACGTTTGTATTCCTTTTTGCCTGCTTCATTTACTGCATTTTTATATTTTCTCCTTTCATCAATTAAATTCAATATTTCTTCTGTTACCCGAGGATTTCTATTAGCCCTAGTCTTTTTACCTACTTGATCCTCTGCTGCCTTCACTATTTCATTCCTCAAAGCTACCCATTCTTCTTCTACTGTATTTCTTTCCCCCATTCCTGTCAATTGTTCCCTTATGCTCTCCCTGAAACTCTCTACAACCTCTGGTTCTTTCAGTTTATCCAGGTCCCATCTCCTTAAATTCCCACCTTTTTGCAGTTTCTTCAGTTTCAATCTGCAGTTCATAACCAATAGATTGTGGTCAGAATCCACATCTGCCCCTGGAAATGTCTTACAATTTAAAACCTGGTTCCTAAATCTCTGTCTTACCATTATATAATCTATCTGATACCTTTTAGTATCTCCAGGATTCTTCCAGGTATACAACCTTATTTCATGATTCTTGAACCAAGTGTTAGCTATGATTAAGTTATGCTCAGTGCAAAATTCTACAAGGTGGCTTCCTCTTTCATTTCTTCCCCCCAATCCATATTCACCTACTATGTTTCCTTCTGTCCCTTTTCCTACTGACGAATTCCAGTCACCCATGACTATTAAATTTTCGTCTCCCTTCACTACCTGAATAATTTCTTTTATCTCGTCATACATTTCATCTATTTCTTCATCATCTGCAGAGCTAGTTGGCATATAAACTTGTACTACTGTAGTAGGCATGGGCTTTGTGTCTATCTTGGCCACAATAATGCGTTCACTATGCTGTTTGTAGTAGCTAACCCGCACTCCTATTTTTTTATTCATTATTAAACCTACTCCTGCATTACCCCTATTTGATTTTGTATTTATAACCCTGTAATCACCTGACCAAAAGTCTTGTTCCTCCTGCCACCAAACTTCACTAATTCCCACTATATCTAACTTTAACCTATCCATTTCCCTTTTTAAATTTTCTAACCTACCTGCCCGATTAAGGCATCTGACATTCCACGCTCCGATCCGTAGAATGTCAGTTTTCTTTCTCCTGATAACGACGTCCTCTTGAGTAGTCCCCGCCCGGAGATCCGAATGGGGGACTATTTTACCTCCGGAATATTTTACCCAAGAGGACCCCATCATCATTTAATGATACAGTAAAGCTGCATGTCCTCGGGAAAAATTACGGCTGTAGTTTCCCCTTGCTTTCAGCCATTCGCAGTACCAGCACAGCAAGGCCGTTTTGGTTAATGTTACAAGGCCAGATCAGTCTATCATCCAGACTGTTGCCCCTGCAACTACTGAAAAGGCTGCTGCCCCTCTTCAGGAACCACATGTTTGTCTGGCCTCTCAACAGATACCCCTCCGTTGTGGTTGCACCTACGGTACAGCCATCTGTATCGCTGAGGCACGCAAGCCTCCCCACCAACGGCAAGGTCCATGGTTCATGGGGGGGAAAAATGTTCATAACTTCACTTATAACAGTACTACTGCAAATCGGTTCATTAAAGATTTATATGTACTTGTATTTTAATCACCTGTGAAGCAGGTATTCTTGGCAGTAGTATTAACAAACTCTTGCACCGTAATCCTACAAAACTATATTTTGTGATAAACTAAGGATACTTTAGCAAAAACCTATCCAACATAACTTTTATGGTTTTAGCTTTTTTGTATTTAAACTCCGTACCTTAACAATTTCACTTGTAGTAGTCCATACACAAAGCATGCAAATTTTACTCTTACTTTAACTTTTTCTACTCCTTTTACTTTAGACCAAATATCACTTTTAAAAATATGAATGCCAGAATTGTTCATTTAAATCAGGATACTCAGTTTTAGTAGCACTTTGGTGAGGACCCCGCATAGATTCGTGATTAGGACTGAAGTTATGGTTTCGAACACGAATTGACATTTTATGTGATTATTGCTGAAACACCACAAAAGTTAACTGTTCCACGCCAATATATATTACTTAACTGAATGTATGAAGTCTGTGAGGCAGTGGCGAAGATTAGTGGCAGACGAAATGGCAGCTGACTGTACTCACGGCTCTTGATGTGCGAATGCTCTATAAAATCTCTTCTTGGCATCAGATTTTCAACATATTAGAGCCATTACATTATTCTGTGAATACCAAGTAACAGCCAGACCCACATCCGAGGCAAATCCCTTATAATGCAGCTTCCAATTGCCTTTCTGAGCACCATCGAAGTGTATCGTGCTAAGGCTAGCCACACATTGCATGCCATTCACACAAAGGAGCCACTCAGTTCGACCACCAAACTCACCTTTTACATCACGCCATGCCACTTTCATTGCGGAGGGACTTCCCTACAGCATTTACATGTTACAAATACAAGTGCCCTAAGTGTGAACCAGCGTTTAACAAACATAAAACTTTCATAAACATATTCATATTACAATAATTTAAAATTTCAACATATTCTTTTGCTTTTTTCATATATATACATATCACAACTCTAGTTTTCTTGCCATACATCAAGGAGTTCAAACAACACAGAACGCACACTTCATAAATTGCAGATACACAGTTACTTAAAATAAACCTACTCCTAACTGATGTAAGTGTTACAAACTTTCCTGGAGGGCAGTAAATTCAGGAACTGTGTTACAAAACTGTGTTACTAATGCTTCAGCAATTTACTGTTAAAAGTTTGACTGTCAAAGTGTCTTTAATTTGTACACCGTCCGATTTCACTCTCCGCGTATCAAATGGTGAGCGTTCAGAGATCCCAAAATATCACCTTAAAAAGCCCCTATGTCCACTCCACAAGTACTCTCCTGTCTGAGCAGCTGTTTCCTTTGTGCAGTGCACAGCTGATCTATCATGAGGAGTTCTACAATCTCTACCCCCTTAATGCAGGTCCAAAAATCTGCAACCAAGACTGACATGGAATCGACAGAGTCTTTGGTTGAGATCTTCTACTTGGTTCCAAACTAAAGCATACCCATCAACTTCAGGTATGATGCTGAAAAACTGTGGGCTGCTTCCACCCTGCAATGGAGGGCACCAGTCTTCACCACTTGTGCCAGTCGCCCGTACAAACTAAGGATGGCCTCAAAACCCAAACGACAGATGTCATTGGGGCAGATGTGAGCCACAACTTTCAGACAACGTCACCATGCACCCTTGACAGGGCCTTCTCCACACCTCGGATGAAACATACCAAGTAAATATCAGACTTCTTTCTAGCCCTGGACCCTATCCGTATTTCCCTCACCTCTATTCTGCTCTATAACGTGCTTAACATTGGACCTCCATAACTAGCGAACACCTGTCCCTGTATGCCTGCTCGAACCCTGCTGCAGGAGTGGCCACCTGTTCACTCATAGTGTGAACGGGTAAGACCAGAAGGCCAGCCTTCATACTGACACTCTGCCTTGAGTGATGCGAATACGTTACAACCCACCACACACCTTGTGGTGGGGGCGGATCCCTCGTATCAGATCACTGTGAGGTGTGTCTGGATCAGAGTCCATGGATGAAATGAGAGACACCTGAGATGTCCCGTGTGATGTGCCATATTATCCATAACTGCTACACCCTGAGGCAGCAACATGAAGATAACTGACCATGGCCAGAAGCATCTTCAGCTGTTCATGAACTGCAGTCAGCTCCTCCTGCGTACGCAAGCAGAATTGCACACATCCTATCCACCCTAATACTACTAACTTAAGAATTAACTACAAAACTAAATATGTAACCTGCTAGATTACTGGTGTGTCGCTAATGGAGGATGGTGCCTTACTGAACTGTGCAGCTGGCCATTCAAAACAAATGACAACTCACTACAGACTGTGTGAATCTTCACTTTACAGTTACTAAAATGTGGATTGTACCTCTTAAGTACAAAAAGGCACAAGGAATTTAAGAATAAAACTATGAAAGCACACAGAAAAAGCTAAATACGTAACTTGTTGCTCTTCCGTTGTGTCACCAATGGAGGATGATGACTTACTGAGCTGTGACCAACGGTCTGTGGCTCACTTCTGAATTATTGTGGTATGGAAATGAAATGTTGTGTGGCTAGGGCCTCCCGTCGGGTAGACCGGTCGCCTGGTGCAAGTTTTTTTAGTTGACACCACTTTGGCAACTTGCGCATCAATCGGGATGAGATGATGATTATGATTATGATGAGGATGAAGAAGACAACACAACACCCAGTCCCTGAGCAGAGAAAATCCCTGACCCAGCCAGGGATTGAACCCGGACCCCTTAGCATGGTATTCTGTCGCACTGACCACTCAGCCATCAAGGCAGACATGTGGTATGAAAACCACAGATTACAGAAATGACAGAATACTGCAGCTGATTGCATATAACCAAAGTTTGACTGAGGAATTAAACAAAAAGAGGGTAATCAGAAAGGTGGAGCCTCTTCACTACCCAGTTCTTCCCCGACATCTACCTCTACATGCTTAGTCTGCACTTCACAATTACCCAGAGTGTTAATTGAACCACCTTCAAGCTGTTTCTCAACCGTTCAAATGTCTAACAGTGTGCAGGAAAAATGAACACTTAAATCTTTTTGTGCGAGCTCTGATTTCTCTTATTTTATTATGATGATCATTCCTCCCTATGTAGGTGGGTGTCAACAGAATATTTTCACAATCTGAGGATAAAGTTGCTGATTAAATTTCTTGAGTAGGTCCTGCTGCAACGAAAAATGCCTTTGTTTCAATGATTGCCACCCCAATTAACATACCACATCTGTAGCATGCTCTTCCGTTTTGCCATAGCACAAAACATTGTTCTTTACAATTTCTGGATTGGTAACACCAAGCAGGAAATAAAGCAGGAGGGAAAATCAAAGTTTTTTTTAACACTATGAGGAATGCAGTGATCTTGTGTAAGGGGTCAGAGGACCAACTGCTGTATATAGCACTACTTAAGTTGAGAGGTGATGCATGCGTATTATTTTCAGGAGGCGCTAGGATAAGAGTGTTCTATCAGCTGAAAGGTGCCACTAAGCACCATTGGAAGGTGGTGACACAGCTGACAATATCAAACTGATGTGAGCAGATGTTAACGACCTTCAACGCCATTGCTAAACAACGATCATGGCCCCTCAAGTTCATCTCCTGTGATTAGTGATGTCGGTCGGGCAAAGGTCCAGTGGGCAGGACATTTATAAATGGGTATTTGGCTGGGAACTTGACCAAAGCAGTTAATAAATGCCCAAAATCTGGGCACTTACAAAAAAAGTAAATTTTAAACTAAAATGTATAATTTACCAATTAAAATAAAGGATGGGACAATACTCCTGATATTAAAAGTTAGTAAATGTTTACACTTAAACCTACGTATATCATTCATTGGCATTATTACTAAGACGAAAAGGAAAGAAGAGAGAAGTAGTTTTTTTCCCCTAGCATTCTGACTTGCTGTACCAAGGAAGAATGTGTTGCTGATAGTTGCTTATTTATAACGTCCTTTTTATTTTTACGACTTCTGCTCTCCTCTACTCCCTCTCGTACAGTCATAAGTATGAGATCTGTTCAAAAAAATTGTGGAACATTCATAATTTCACAGCAATGGTGTGTCAGAGCGAAATGCGGTTGGCGCTCCTGCACATGCTTGTGTTTAATGTTTAACTGCCAGAAGTTTCATTGTTGTATGTCTGTCAGTTATTATTCAGTGTTGTACTGAGTAGAACATTGAGTCACACAGTTCGCGAATTTCAAGGTGGCAGGGAGAGAGAGGAAGCAACATGTCTGCATTAAATTTTGTGTGAAACTAAAAAAAAATCTATACATAGACATACCAAATGATGTAGGAAGACTGCAGTTATGAGTGCTTAAGCCATACACGTTGTTACAAACTGTTCACTCAATTTAAAAACGGCAGGACGGAAATTAGAGGTGATCCTTGTTCAGGACGCCCTTCGATGTCTACCGACGATGCTCATCTCAGGAACGTCAACAAAATTGTGCGTGCCAATTGAAGACTGACTGTCCAAGAGATTGCAGAAGAATGTAACATTTCAGTTGGATCAAATTATGAAATCCTGACACAGCATCTTGGAATGCATCTTGTCACCACTGAGTTCATGCCATGGTTCGTGAGTCAAGACCAGAAAGACATTCACCTCGCAATTTGTGAAAAGCTCTTGGATTGTGCAAATGAGAAGATGATGTTTCTTATGAGAATCTTAACTGGTGATGAGATGAAAGTTGAAATCCCCAATGAAAGGATGAAGATTCGCAATGGTAGATGAGATAAAACAAAATTTGCAGGCGGCACTTCACGCAATCCAGCAAGAGGGATACCGAGACAGCTTCTGGAAGCGGAAACAGCATTGGGAGCAGTGTACCAATTGTGGAGGAGAGTTTTGAAGGAGACCATGCACAATAAGCAAAAGGTAAGTGCAGAAAAATTCTGTCGACAAAGTTCAACAATTTTGTGAACAGACCTGTGTTTAACAGTTCTCAATTGGAAAAAAAAAGCATATTTAGCAGCATTTGAGACAGACTACAGTTTTCTATTCTGCTCCTTTCTTTATCTATTTCCGTATGACTGCAATGCTGTGAAGATAAAACTGACCTCATTCAAGATGTAAATAGTTATGTTTATAGTCGAATTTATTTCCCCTATAACTGCCCGGACATTTATGAATTTTGGACATTTGCCCGGGCATTTATCCTGGCCATTTGCCCCAACTTATAAATGCCCACATATTTTACACCACTACCTACGATTTCTTTCACAAAAGAAGAGGAAAAAGAATTTGGACAGATGTAAGGGCCGTGTAGCTGACTGATACATTGTTGATTGTTGAGCTGTCAACAGATATGAATGAACTGAATAGGGTGCAATCATTCGTATACCGTAGCATGTTGTATTCCCCAGAGCATGATGGGTGTTGCTTAATTCCTGTAAACATTTATAATTCCGAAGAAGTGGAAGAATTCCCATGACAAGCTTAATGGCATTAAATGAAGACACGTTGAAAAAAGAAAAAAACTGCGGACACAGTAGTGCTATGGCTGTGCTACTCTAAGAATATGCAGAATTATTCAGTCCTAGTGGACCACCTTCACCAATGCCTGTCACGCAGTACCATGTTCCCACCAGAGGCATGCAACCAGTATATGGGAAGCAGCATTGCATTTTGTACAGCCTTAAACTAGTAGTTGATTATCTAGCAGCTCTAACACAAAATTTTAGGGTGTGTGCACTTTCACAGAAAATAGATACAACAGAACATCCTGTCATATTGTGTACCATCAGCTGCACTAACTTGAAATGATCTTACTAGGCAGTAAAAAAGGATATACTCTGTGAGTGGTATATGGAATAACTTACATTCACTATTACTTGTATGTCTCAAATTGCTGAATATCTATTTTCCTCTTGGTCTGGAAGTCTTAGTCTCCAAAGATGTGACAAGCAGACTAACAAGATGGTTGTTGCATCTCAATGAGTTCAACACTGATTGTGAGATTGAGTACAGACTAGTGAAAATGCATAATAAAACCAGTGGTCTAAGCTGAGAAGTGTGTGTGTTGTAGTAAGTCAGAGTGAGCAAGGAAAAATGAAAATGCTTACATATCAACAATTTACGGCACTGTCTCAATTTAAAACACACGATGAAATCCTATACCAGGAAACGATGCGGACAGCAAACTGTTGTCCCAGAATGTTTCTGTGGTAAGTGCTATGTCAGATTCACAATGCAATCCATTACAGCATTTACTGGAAGGAGGTAAATCACTCCATATAACTGGACTACGCATTTATGGCTCATTCAACATAAGCTCCCACACAGAATAAAAATGTCCTGATGATAACTGAACATTTCTCACAGTACTTGGCAATGGTAACCATAACTAAATTAAAGAGCTAAGACCATTGGTCACTCTACAATTAGCCAATGGCTATGTAAATTCAGGACACCTCATGTCAGTGTCGCAAATCGTGACTTAATTTCATGTCAGAACAAGTGCAGCCTCAACAAGAAAAAAATTACAGACTAGTCATTACCAATCTAGAAGCATTGGTTACACTGAGCAAGCACACTGAATCTTTGGCAAGACACTCAGCCAATATGTAAATGAGGAACTTAATAACTATGACAAACCCATACTTTACGCAGTAATAACACATGAATCCAAACTGCAGGAGAACATAGGACTCTCACCTACAAAGTGACACATGGCAGGAAAATGTCCTTCAACTTTCCCTTGCCACAATCAGCACTAGCACCTTTCCTCCATATGGGCTTTTACAAGGAAACTGAAGGCCACTTGGAGGCAATCAAGGTGTGCCAATACAAATTCAAGAAGGGGCTACAGGGGGAAGAATACGTTTCTGAAATACAATGTTGGGCAATGACTGATGTTTAACAACCCATATATCCCTAACGACAAAATGAAGAAATTCATCACAAAGTTCTACGGCCCTTTTCAAGTTATTAAGGTGCTATCATGAGTCAACCTAAAATTACAGTAATCCACTAGGAGTACCATCAGCAGAAATCATTTACTCGAAATACACCATTCCACCACTCTGGTAGTCACAGTCACAGAACCCGGTGACTACCAAGTGCACTTGCCACAACATTCAAAAGTTCAAAGAGACTGCAGCAACATGTACTCTGAGCGGTGATTCTGCAACCATCTTTCCATCAAATACTATATCTCAGAAAAATGGAGGTGTAATCCCTCATAGACTTTGTTTCTTTTAAGTTATCACTGCCAACCTTTTCCTTTGTTCTGTGATTGTACCATTAAAATTCCTTAGGAGTTACTAAACAACCACATTCTCCACAGACATTAAGAGAACCAGGGCAACATTGTCAATTTGGTAGTGGTCTCAGAGGTAATGGAATGCAATATCTTTTAACTGTTGTTCATAGTGATTTTTTCTGTGTTTTCTCCAGTCAGTGTGAAGAATTCCCAATGTGGTGTGAATTACTGTCCATAGACAGAGTGAAACGTAACAGCCCATTACTCATTTTCACAGACACCAGCACATCACATTGGCACTTGCTGTCTCAGCACTATGTCATCACCCTCCCAGCTCTTGTGGCTTAGCTACCAGCCAATCACAAAGAAGCAGCTGACATTGCTGACCAAACTCTAATGGCCATTACTGGAAGCTGCTGACCATGGAAAATTGGAACCACTCATGTCTGATGAAAATAGCCATCAAAATGGCCAAAGGAGGTGGGCAATGGACCCCATCTGCTAGGCAGGCCTCAGTCTAAACAACTGGGCCCTTTGACATATTGCAATATTGAGTATAGGCACTAATCCTTAACACAGCTGAAATTCAATGTCTCTTTAGTGGAGCTATATTGGCAGAAACACGTATTTCCATAAAACTTTTCCCAAGATATCACAAGAAATCTACCGAATATTGGTCAGGCACAAAAGAGTAGTCCCAAAAGTCCTACACAAACCATACACCACCAAGTATTAAAGATTTCCTAGGTGTCACGTTATCTTCGGATTTGTGAAAAACACTGCAACCCCCATTAGTGCCTACAAAGAGACAATTCCAGCTATCATGCTCATCATGGCCGGAAGGAGACTACTCACTGCTCAATTCTAGCCCCTGAGTGTTTCACTAAGTAAGTGGTGACTGCTTGCAGCAAGACTGAATAAGGAGCAAATTAAAGAGAGAGAAGGGGGTGGGAGGGGGGAGGGCAGAGGGGGGGTGGGAGAGGGGGGGGGCAGCATCAGCAAGTTCATTTTGCAGGGTTCCCATGTGCAGTGACACCAAACAGAAAATAATTTTCTTCTGACTTTGCAAGAGAATGAACGCTCTGGATATTCTGGACGATCCTGTCACCAAGTACACCTCTCCAGTGGTAAGTGTACACTTTAGGAGTCAGAGTACCAGTAAATGAGGAATTTATTGGTACAATGCCAGCTCATCTGTTCCAGTGCCTTCAGAACAGCAAATAATTCTCCATTACAGAGACAAGAAAACAAACAAATAGATCAGGGGACAGACTGGAACAGAAGACAGCCAAGACACAAGGAGAATGAAACAGCGATGGACGGAACACGTAGTCAGATCAATGGTCCGTAAATGCATGAAGGAACACTGCCAAGAAGGCAATGCAATGGAGAGAGGGTAGAAAACATTAAAAACAGCTAAAGACCATAATGCATGAAGATGCCTAGTTAGGCCTTCGTATTATCAGGAGGAGGAGGAGGAGGAGGAGGAGGAGAAGGAGGTGGTGGTGGTGGTGGTGGTGGTGGTGGTGATAGAGGAGGACAATGACAATGAATTTGCTACTGCTGCTGCTGCTACTGGTGATGAATGTCGGTCTGACAAAGTAAAAAGCCTATTACCATGGTGCCATCTACATTCTAACTTTCCCTTAAGTGCACAGACCTCTGATGAGCTTTCAATCAATGTTTGAGATGGGACTGCATCATCTAATTGGAGTCTGATGCCCTATCTACTTGGTAATCTTATTTTAACCTGGATGTGAAACTTTCAACTTGTCTTCAGTACGCAAGGAATTGCTTCATGTCCTTTCCATTGTCATCCCCATGTTGTCAATTCTTGCTATGTAAGTGAAACATCCTACCTCAAGGATAAGGTGGGTACATGTGAATAGTCACTTCTCCACCTCTACATTGTGCAATATTTCAACACTTGAACAGGCACTAAGTTAACACCATTTATTTTTGGAAATCAGACTACAATATTTGAAAATCAATTAAAAATGATTCTGGCACACACAGAAGATGGAAAATTAAAATAGCACTTACAAAGTGTGGCTCTTGTTAAAACACGGAGGAGGATAGTAATTTCAACATCACTCAGACCAGTCTCTTTTTCTGATAGTTCTTCAAGTTTCTTGTCAAATTCTGTTGCTACGTACTTGTATCCTGCACCTGCAAAACAATATTTATTGCGTTAATAGTTATATAAAGTATACTGATGTCGATAAAGGAAAGAAACAATTTAGGTCCTCTGAGAATATTTCAATGGTCAAAGAAAATGTAGCAGGAAGGAATATGATAATGTTATATTTTAGCAACTAATTATCGAGACACTTAGAGACACCTTTGGAGGGTAAGGACAGGAAATAAAAAGCAACCATGGCCAATACAAGGTAACCATCTCAGCATTTGATCTAAACAATTCAGGGAAAGATTGATTAACACTAGATCTGGGAGGCCAAATGGGGATATAAGTCTCACTCTTGCACAGTATGGGTCCAAAACCTTAACCACTGCCTCCCCCCCCCCCCTTTTCCCCTTTCGCACAAAACCAACTATGATAACATTAATAAAACACTTCCCCTGATGTTAAAATATGGCAACCAGTGCCAACACACAAAGGCAATTACTATCTATAAGTTGAATAGAAAAGAAAAAAGTGAATGCCAACACAAGATAGAAGAAAAATCACTTCTTAAAGAATGAAACAAAAACTCTAGCAGAGAAAATGAAAACACAGACTGACTTTCAGAACTGGTGGTTTTCTTCTCATGAGTAAATGAGATAAGAAACATTAACAGTTAACAGAATTCACACACAATTTGAATGTGGACAAATGTGAACTTATGACTACACATGACAAACATGTTGAATAAAAATATGTGTGATTCTTAATGGTCTTGTATTCATTAAGATAATATGCTAGGTCAGTTTTACAAGTAGTACAGGGAGATAGGAGGGGAATGCACAAAGGAATAAAGTTTAAGATAAATCATCCCACTAACAGCGAGGTTATCAGAGATAGAGGGCTGCAAGAACTGGCATTTCATTCTTGTAATCAGACAATATAATTATTTTAGCAAAGCTAATGCGCACTGGGGAGTCTTCTTAACGAAGTTGGCAAACAGGCCTTTGAAGACAAGATACAAACATTTAGCTACAACATACGCTGCTTCATTTCCCTGAATTCAAATTTGTCCTGGTGCTTTGCATGATAAAATCCCTAATTTGTATGTGGATAAGGGAGTTTTGAATGTTCTAGCCATCATTCTCTGGTGGGTACATATTATGAATGGTTTTACGAGCTCTCTGTAGCAGAATAGACAAGAAAGTTCACAAAAGAACAACATTTTATTTGCTCTCACATAGGAGTAATATGCAGCCTCGCAAAAAAAGAGGTAATCAATTTGGAAAGAAAGCTTTACATATATATTAACAGGGAAAAGAATACAGTAGCAGAGAGACTTTTTGCAGTCTCTCTTGTATCCATGCAAATTTTTAAAAAAATTTTTTTGGTCTCCACATAAACAGGAAAAAAAATATCAGTCCCAGGGTATTGTGAAGCAGTCAGAAATGCATGCAAACTCTAATTTTTTATTTCTGCACCTATCACTTGCTGCACTCACAAATCTTTGTGAAGGTTGCTTAAGTGATAACTGTTACCAGCAAAAAAAGTTTCACTATTCAAAGTTGTGTGAAGTGCGATTTTTATGGAGTTTGTGACAGCATGTAACAGAACAGTGCTCCCTCGGGGTGGGGTGGGGGGAGAGGGAGGGAGGGAGGGAGGGAGGGAGAGAGAGAGAGAGAGAGAGAGAAATAAACCACACACACACACCCACAAGGGATTTTTCTTACGCTACTGCCACTGGTATAGTGGCCACATTTGTGGAATTCCCAAAATGATTTCTATGGAAAACTACAATTTTAAATGCCACATACTGTAAGCTGCTTATATTTTTCAAATAAATGAATCACTATAACACATTAATGGTATTGCAACATTAAAGAATGCTATTGTTCAACCACTGATTATTATTTAGGCAAACTTTCATAAAGAATGCTATTGTTCAACCACTGATTATTATTTAGGCAAACTTTCATGTGCCATCCACTACACTGTATGCAGCTGTTCAAATCCACAGTGGCTCTAGGAAATGGTCACAGCAATGTGGATGAAGCGGGCAAAGATAATACCTGCTTCGATGCTCTGAGTCCGTTTCACTTAGTACTTCGGTGATAGTTTATCACTCCTCCTTTCACGTTCAGTGACACTTAAACTGTGTGTTGTGAGCTCTAAGCCTTTTATGCATATTTTGACGAGACCTGCAGATGTATCCCCTGAACAATTGAAGGCAGTGGAATCTGCCATGCTCTTCCCAATCTACCACAACTCTAGGTCTCTAACAGTACACTTAACCACATGACATGGTGAAGTATTAGCCTTTTCTGTATGTTTGGGAATATTTTGTAGATCCATCAACCTTTAACAAATGGGTCCCAGTCATTTTGTCAGAAATCCATCTGTCAGTATGTTAACTGGAGTGTATTTCAGATTCCATTAGTGGTTAACATTTGGATCTTGTACAGCTCGCCCCTTCTTGACCCAGTATGAGACAAGATGACTGGCAGTAATATCCACAGGGTGTACACCTAAAATAACAAGCAGTGACTACTACAGTGGCACCAAACACTCGGCAAGCATTATAAGCACACCTCATTGCGCCATCTGCAAGATATTTCTATGTGGTATGTAGCACTGCTGTAATGTCAACATATTGGCTGTGAAGCTGGTAATGGCAAAAGCATCACACTGCTGTAGGGCCTGACCGCCAGCAGTGGGAGTCTATAGGTGGTAGTTCCTGTTGTTACAAAGTTATGCAATGACTTAAGATGCTTTTGAGACTGAATTGATGATGTGCAGTTGAAGTTTGATTTTTCATGTAGATGTACCCCTAGATATCTGCACACAACCTGTCTAGAAAACGAACTGCCTCCTAACCTTATAGGTCGGTTTCTGCTTGTGAAATGTTTACCTTGTCAGAAATCATCTTAGAACAAAAAACCAGTCCAAGTTGCCAATATTTTATATTTTGTTCAATGAGTAGTTTTGGGCTGAGACCCATTTTCAAATCAACATAACAAAGCCAACAATGGCATTTCCAAAGATGTCAACAAAATGTGTAATGTATATTCACAGTGCACACAGACATCCGTATGCACTTTGAATTTATATTACACATTTTGTTGACGTGTTCAGAAATGCCATTTATGACTTTGTTGTGTTGACTTGAAAATGAGTCTCAGCCCAAAATTAGAAATCGAATGAAACATGAAATATTTGTAGCTTCTATGGTCTCCCCCTGCCCTGGTTGGTTCCAGGTTTTCCATCTACCGTCCGCTCCCGCTAGCGATGCCCTTAGGCATTCCCCCTTTGGTCCACTGTGCCTGTCTGTTGCTGGCATTCTATTTTTGATCCAGTGTGAGTCAGTCGTGTTCCCACTGTGGTCCACTTCCACTGAAAATGTTCTCAGGCATTCCCTCTTCAGTCTGGTGCACCTGTCTGCACACTGGCATTCTGTTTTCAGTCTGGTGCACCTGTCTGCACACTGGCATTCTGTTTTCAGTCCAGTGCAGTTCCAAGTGTTCTCTCTGCTGTCCGTTCCCACTATAAATGTTCTTAGGCACTTCCTCTTCATTTTGGCGTGCCAGACCTGGAGCTGATGTTACGTCTTCAGTCCAGTGCACTCGTCTGTGTGCTGGTATTCCGTTTTTTGGTTCAGTGCTGTTCTAAGTGATCTCTTTGAGGTCTGCTCCTGCTAAATGCATCCTGCAATGTTCCATTTTGGTCCACTGCACCTGGCGCTCTGTCTGGGGTTCGTTCCCAATGTCCACACCCTCAGTTCATTTTGTGGATTTCTGCTGCTTCCCCTGCTACATTTTCAGCAACTCCAGTGCATTATCACAGGCTCTACTGAACTAGTACCTAGCACCAGAATTTTAGATGTTTCTGGTCATCTTTATCTCTCTAAACTCTCTTATAACACTGTCCCAATATCTGGGGACCTGTGCAAGGACCCTTGTTTCTTCACAGTTCATGGGATGATTAAGTTCCAGACAGTGCTCAGAAATGGCTGATTTAGTTGCCTGTCTTAGTCAGGTGTGCCTCTGACATTCTTTTCACTTGATGTCCAGTGTCCCAGTTGTCTGGCCAGTGCACGATATGCCACATTGGCAAAGTATATTATAGATTCCTGATTTTCGTAGTCATGGGTCATCTTTCACATTTTCCAGTAGTCCTCTTATTTTGGTAGGTGGCCAGAAAACACTTTCGATGTTATGCTTCCTGGAAATCTTGCTGACTTTGGCAGAAATACATCCGACATAGGACAAGTACCCCAAGGTCTCTGAATCCTCCTGCTATTTTCTTTGATAGAGTGGAAGACTAGCTGGTTGAAGTGCCTTCTGAATCTGTTTGACTGTGTTTCCGTTCTTGCAGAACACTGATCGTACATGATCTATTCCTATTACCAAACTTCCTAAGTCTGACAAGGTGTGTATCATGTGGACCAATGTCCTTAAAACTCCATTCTTCTGCACTGGATTGTGAAAGCTGCTGGGTTGTATGTATAAATCAGTATGAGTAGGTTTGTGATACACACTGTAGCCGAACAACCTATCTTCTCTCCTTTTGACAGTTACAGACAAAAATGGCCATCCTTTTCCAGTTTCATAGTGAAATTAATATTTGGGTAGCATGAGTTAAGATGTACCAGAAACTCATTGAGGCTATCCCTACCATGACGCCAGATCACAGAGGCACCATCTGTATACGTGAAGAAGCATATGGATTTGTATCTAGCCATCTCTAATGTCTCCACTTCAAATCTCCCCATGAACATAATCCAGCAACCACTGGAGACAGACGGCTGCCCATTTCTATACCTTCTGTCTGCTTATAATATTGGCCCCCATATGGAAAATACACTGAGGGCAGTATGTTCCTGAACATGTCCAAAAGAACATTGCCAAATTTCTCTGCAATCAGTTCCAATGAGTTTTTCAGTGATACCAAAGTTATCAAGGATACCACCTCAAAACTGACCACTACATCAGGTTTTGTGACATGCAGTTGTTTGAGATATTGTAAGAAGTCCTCCGATAAGTGGATATGGTAAATACAATTCCCCACATATGGGAACAGCAGTTTCTTCCAGTATTTGGCTGTTGTGTACATTGATGTGCCAGTGTTACTGACAATTGAGTGTACTGGTACGCACATGCTGTGAACTTTCGGCAGGCCCATAGTCTGAGTGGAAACGGTGCATTCAGTCGTAGTTGTTCAACGATCTCGTCTGGCATACCGGTTTCCTTCACAAGAGTCCTGGTCATCTAATGCACTTTGTCTGTAAGGTAACACAATCCAAAAGCCTGAAAAGCTTTTATGCAGGGCCCTCCAGATTTTGACACACTTTTTCATTGTAACCAGTCTGTTGCAGAACAACTACTCTCTGTTAGCGACGCAACGACATTGCTGTCTACCTGGGTCCTTTAAAGTGCGAGCTTCTCATCACTTGATGTTGTTTGATTTTGGAGGGTGTCTTGCTGAGCACCCTGCAGGTCACTCATCAAATTCCTTCTGTCACATTTGGTGGAACTGTGTTGCCTACTTGCTTCACTGCACTGCTGAGACCTGAAATGGGCACATTACTGGAAGTTGTTGCGAAGTTGAAAACCCTGCTGAGTACCTTCAAAGCAGTGTCATCAAACTGCCTGCTTGTCAATTACAGTCTGAGAACCCTTCATCAGCTGTGCTTTCCTACTCTGAAACTTCACAGACTGGCATGCTTAGGCGTTCTTCTTGTTGCACTTTGCTAGAGACCAAGAGGCACTATTTACCGTGTCCCAATCTTCAGCTGCTAAGGAGACTGCCATGTACAGGCGAAGGTATAAAAGCTTCTCGACTACCACATGTAGCCTATTGCGCATATCTGAATCCTCTCTCTCACAATGGCCATGCTCGCCCAATGTTTTATCTCACTCACCACTCTGGAGTCACTGTGATGTTTAACCATGGTTAAAACTGGTACTATGTTTCCATCTTGACAGCTCAGCAGGAAACAGAGAGAAGATGACAATTTATTATCTCTGCACCTTTGATGCATTTGACGTAAGACAGTACCTGAACTCTCCTCCAAAACTGTCCTACTAACAGGTTGCCTGCACATGCCACCATGGCTTAGTTAATTCATCCCCATTATAATCTTAAGGAGGGTTTCAATGGATAATCAAGCCACAGGTCAACTCTTGGTAATGCATTTGACAGCCTTATATTTTCTTGTATTGAATTTTACTACCCTCCCACAAAATAATCTCGGAGACTAACGTATAGTCCACCAGGAATCTGGAGGTCTCAAGTGTGTAACCACTGCAGGTCACCACAGGTTGTCAAAGAAGCTCAAAATGTCTATCACTAATGCAACCGCATAATTCCAGAATAAATTACAAACCAAGAGAGGTGTTTGACTGATAGTCATCAATGAAATATCCGTTCCTAAAAATAAACTGGCATCAAGATTAAAACTGTGTGCCCGACCGAGACTCGAACTCTTCTTAGGTTTAAATTTTACCAATGCCCTCCACCCACCCAATCTTCTGTTATGTGAATGGGGAAGTGTTTAATTTGAAATGTAATCATATTCCAGATTTGTTCTTAGTCTACAATGTTGTGCAGCATTTTATCATCAAGGTGGACCTTGACTAGTAGAAATTCTGCTGCTTGATTCCAGCCGAGAGTCATGCTTCTGTCATCTCATGTAAGCATTGACAAAACCATGCATTTTGATCCTTCCAAGCTGAAACTGATAGGTTTGTCTCAAAGATCTACCAAAAGCTGTGAACGAATGTAGTTCCCAGTTTTCCTGCAGTGGCCTGAACAATTCTGTGTTAAAGACAGTTTTCTGTTCATAGTCTCTCTGTAACAGAATATTGGATTCCTGGAGATACACTACTGTCTGATACAAGCATATTACAATTCTTGTCCTTCTACTCAGATATGTTAATCTCTGTCTCTTTGTTGGCAGAGACTATTATGAACACACAGTAGGAATGACTTCCTGTTCTGTCCTCTGCAGTAGTTCGATTAAGGCAAGCACATGGTGGTTTGCGGTCCCTTCTACTCGCTCATGTGGTAAGGCAGCTATTGATTCCCCTTAATCTGGCCCAGTGTTTCTATAAAAAGAGCATTATGCTTACTGGAAGTTAAACAGTCCAGCATCATTCAGCTGCAGACTTTTGGAAACATTCCAATGTTACTATAACTCAGACTTGAGTAAGCCAAGATCAGTAACTACATAACTACCCACAATTATCACAAAGTACCTAACATGAGAAAATGTTGCAAACCCAAACACACAATGACTGATACACAAGATTAGTTAAAAACATAGACCAATGAAGTCATTAATGTGGCAGATATAAAGATTCACAAAACAAGCTATGGACATCACAACAACAATAGGAAAACATCAAGAAAATAAAAAATGGAAATTAACAAGACGAGGGGATATGAATGGGGATATTCTTGTCATTAATGCAATGAAACATATTATGAGCTTGACAACACCAGATTAAAGTGGCAAAATGGGGGTTTCATCGGGGACTTATATGTAACTACAGAGTGCACAATGTGTATTTAAAAAAGATCATAACACATTTTATGCCTTTGTCGGCTCATAACAAACTTAGGCCTCAGTCTGTGCTACCGTTCAGTCTATCAGTGCTAGGGTTGAGGCACCACTTATGGCTATCTTTAGGACAATTCAGGATAGGTTATATGTTTACAATAGGATAAAAGTTTGCTAATTAGTTCAATACATCATATCTATTGTTTCAAAGTCTGTACATTACAACTATGTAGAAACAAATGTTCTAATTTTTATAATAGAAGCAAAAAAAAAAAATATTAAACATGAAATGACATATTTCCCCAGGTTTGGCCATGTTAACTCTAGCTATAGCTAGTCATTGCCCTATTTTGGTCACTGTACTATATAATAAAACTGAGTCTTTAAATAATTATACAATCAATTCACTAAAAAGTAATTTGCTCTTTATACAAGCTTATAAGAAAACAAACATGCATAAAGTAAAGAAAAGTTACAGCAATTCAGTGGAATAGAGAAACAATTAACAAAAACTATTATAATGATCGATGTAGGAACTATCTATGACAATTCCTCTTTAGGACCCAAGAAAGAGAGATTTCACCCATATTAAAAACTGTTTGGTCATTTCACATATCGTTATCATTCCGAATTTCTGATACTTCCTGGCACCAATTTCTTATTTTTCTCCTCTGTAGCAGACCTCTAGCCCAACTAACATCCAGCATCTTTTTGCGACAAAATATTATCACTCTTAAAGAAATAATATCGCTTTCTTTCCATGTTGATAATTTGCAATGCCGCCTTAAGACTTCACTAATCTGTCTTTTCAATAAGTTTATTATGCAGAGATATGCAGAGGCTTTCCTTAGTCACTGGAAATCCCATGATGGAACAGTCCACAACCAAGTCCATCAACATTCTTTTTGTTCCCCTGAGATAGAACTTGGGCCACAGTGCCCAGTAGATTCTTTTGGAGATAGGTCAGAAAATGTATTTCTTAATGTTCTAGGACCATTGTACAACTTGCTTGCAGTAGCAAACGTCATTCTCTCAAAAATAGAATCCAGTACATTTTTAACTTTGCTCAGAGAATATCGAAATCACTTATTCTCTGTTTGTCTCAAAGCCTTGAGTTACAAAACATCATATTTTCATATTTTGTATTGTATATTTTACAATGTTACAATGATAGATAAATTAAGGTGTGATGCTCAGGCAAGAATAAATATTTTAAATAAACTGACTTAAACAGAATGCAGACCAAATGTATATTAGAGAGGTTTTATATAAGTTTTTAAAAGTGGCCAAAACAGACACATTTATGTCTCTACTTCTAGCCCCAAGCATGGCCATAACAGGGAATGGAAGCTAAATATGGATCTGTTAATGGCCACAAAAGTTTAATGATACATTTTTAGTGTGATACTACTTTAAACTTCTAATAAATAAAACAACAATACTTACTTTACCTCCTAACAGATTAAGTTTCTTCCAATATTCTATTTAAATAGGTAGAATATGAAAACCAGTTATCTTCATCTACATCTGTACTGTGCAAATCACTGTCAAGTGCATGGCAGATAGTACCAGTTATCGGAGTTCCTTCCCGTTCCATTAATTCACGTATGGAGCACAGGAAGAATGTATGTTTTAATGTAGAATGAAGGCTTTCACGACTGGATGACATAGCTGTTCATATACTTTTCGGGATGTGAGGTCGTGGTCCAAGAACTTTTCTGCTCCTTACGTTTCGTCCAGGCTGCACTGGACTTCCTCAGAGGCGCTGCTCTGCTGAGGAAGCCCAGTGCAGCCTGGACGAAACATAAGGAGCAGAAAAGTTCTTGGACCACGACCTCACATCCCGAAAAGTATATCAACAGCTATGTTTTAATGACTCTGTGTGTGCTGTAATTATTCTAATCTTGTCCTCATGGTGCCTATACGAGCAGTACATAGGGGTTGTAGTATATTCCTAGTCATCATTTAATGCCATTTCTTGAAACTCTTAGTAGATTTTCTCAGAATAGTTTACCTCTATCTTCAAGAGCCTGCCAGTTCAGATTCTTCAGCATCTCTGTGACACTCTCCCATGGGCCAAACAAGCCCGTGACCATTTGTGCTACCCTTCTCTGTATACATTCAATATCTCACACTTGAGCAACACTCTAGAACTGGCCACACAGGTGACTTGTGAGAAATCTCCTTCATAGACTGTTTGCGCTTCCCCAGTAACAATAAAACAAAGCCTACCACCTGCTTCATCCACAACTGAGCCTATGTGACCATTCAATTTCATATCCCTACAAAATTTCACACCCAGGTGTTCGTTTGAGTTGGGTGATTTCAACTGTGACTCGCTGATATTACAGCCATAGGATACTAGGTTTTTTTCATTTTGTGAAGTGCACTATTTTAAATTTCTGAATGTTTAAAGCAAGTTGCCAATCTTTGAAATCTGATCAAGACTTGACTGAATATTTAGGCAGCTTCTTTCAGACAGTGCTTCAATATGGATAGCTGCACAGTCTGCAAAAAGTGTGAGGTTATGATTAATATTGTCTGCAAGGTCACTAATATACAACATGAACAGTAAGGGTCCCAACACATTTCCCAGGAACACATTCGAGGATACTATTACATCTGGCAATGACTCTCCATCCAAGATTAGAAGCTGCGTCCTTTCTGGCAAAAGTCCTCAATCAAATCACAAATTTCATTTGATGCCCCATGTGAACATACTTTTGACAATAAGCATAGGTGTGGTAATGAAACAAATGCTTTCCGGAATTCAAGAAATACAGCATCTACCTGACTGCCTTGATATAAAGCTTTACGTATGTCATGTGACGAAAGTGTGAGTTGGGTCACATGTTCGATATACCTAATTATATTTGAGTTCAGAATATATTCTAAGATTCCAAAACAAATCTAAGTCAAAGGTACTACATGGCAGTTTTGTGGATCACTTCTACTGCTCTTCTTGTAGATGGGAGTGACCTGTCCTTTCCCCCAACTACTGGGCACAATTTTTTGTTCAAAGGATCTACAATAGATTATAGTTAGACCCTGGATATTTGTTCAGTTTTAACTATTTCAGTTGTTTCTCAACACTACTGACACTAAAAGTTATTTCACTCATCATTTCAATGGAACAAAGATTGAATTGGGGCACTTCTGATGGATTTTCCTTTGTAAAGGAACATTTGAAAACAGTGTTAAGCATTTCATCTTTTGCTTTACTACCCTCAGCTTCAACTCTTGTTTCATTCACTGGGGAATGGACACTAACCCTGGTGTCACTAACAGCCTTCACATACAACCAGAATTTCTTTGGGTTTTGTGAAAGACCACTTGACAATATTCTATTATGAAGGCTTCAAGACTGCTTAAAGAAAAACTCTACAAAACTCAGCTTTTCAACTCAGATCCTTTCACAAAACTACAACTCGAAACAAGAACAAACAAAGAAATGTTTCTATATTTAATTGAACAGCACATTTCAAGTTGTTTTCAATAAGCTAGAAATTTCTGTCAAAACAATATCCACACCTTTCTGTCCCACATGCAAACAGAAAACTGACAGGATATACATCAGTCTCAAAATGTAGATGACAAATTTGAGACTTTTCTAAATACTTTTAGTTATTATTTCAACTACCCCTCCCACTTAAAAACAAAAAATATTTCCAATAACAGTAAACCCTCCAAGTGGATAACCCCAGGTATTATCACCTCAGCAAAAAGAAAGAGAGAACTCTTCAAAGTCATATTGATATAACCTGCACCAAATTGAGTAAAGTATGTTTCATGATTAGACAAATAAGGAAGATTGTTAATACCAGCACCCTCATATTGTTAATACCAGCACCCTCACAATCCTCTATATTACGCTACGGGAATTATCTTTTGGGACCACAGTGCAGAAGCAGTGAGGCTCTTTAAATTCCAAAAAAAGTAGTTAGAATAATATTATTCAAACAGCAGAAAGAATCTTGTAAAACACTGTTCCAGAATCTGAACATATTACCCCTCCCATTTCTGCACATACTGGACCTATTATGTTTCACCAAGAAAAATATTAGCAACTTGGATATAAACTCAAACTGGCACCAACATGATACAAGGTCAAAGAACTATCTACGAGTAATTCCCCATTCGACAAAACTATACAGTAAAAGTGTCAAATATATGGGAATAAAACTCTACAATCATCTCCCAATAGCAGTGAAGAACATTACACACAAGTGAATGATTTTAAAGTAAAACTACTGTCATTCCTAATTAAACATTGCCTCTACAGCATACAGGAATTCCTCGATAACAACCTGCTATAAGGAACTTCTGTAAGAAACTGCTCAACAAAAACATCAGATAATGGATCACAAACTATTGACCTTACGTAACGTAACTAAATGTAAGTTTTATTGGTATAAATGCTAAATTCTGCCACAGAATAAATATAAGACCTAAGTACATTACACATGTGATATAAGTATGTAATCATGTTATGGATTCATAGACATGTACCTCTTCTTATAAATGCCTAATATGTATCAAATGACCTGTCCTATATCATAATGTGCATTTCTGTACAATGTATGATTCAGAGGATCAAACAAATAAATAAATAAAAAGATTGGCAGGTATTCAAAGGAAGGTTAAAAGTTCATAAATTACATCATAGTGGCCATAAGTGGGGCCTTGACCCAACTTCAGGAAATTAAACTACACTGGGTATCCCACCCAAGACTCATCAGGTGCAATTTCTCTGATGTTTCAGTACATATTTGCATTTCTGCCCCCCCCCCCCCCCCTCCTCCTCCTCAAACCAATGTGTAGCTGGAGTCAGCCCAAACAAAAAATACAGCTCATGAAGCCTCTCATGCAACAACCAGTGCTGATGAAAAGAGTCGATTTATTTCCACATTGCAAATAATATTATTTTAAAGCAGAATTTTACATGCTCATTCAGTACAGCAGCCCCAAATAAGTCTAGTAAGAAAATCATTTTATCACTATGTATTAACAGTAACAGTAAAGCACAGAGAACAACCAGTACTCCAGCAGCATCTCCACTAGACCTACATATGTCTAGTAAACAATTTGACATAAGCCACTGCCCATGAGAAACATACAATGTATCATAATTGCAACAGAGGTCTAAAACACAAATTTTTTATGTATTTTATTATCCATCTTTAGGCATCAAAAAATCCAATTGGTGTCGTCATTTGTGTACACATACAGTTTACATAACTAACAGAAATAGTGTACACGACAAAACAACCTGACACCATTTATGCAACAAATGACTATCTCAACCCTCAGAAGTTGAATCACAGAGCTAGTTTCCTCACTATACCTGTATGAAATAATCTCCCACATAAAAATTAATGTTGCTGCTTAGCTGAACAGGAACATAGCCTAAATAAATATAAAGCAAGCTCTATGAAAGTTTCTTATGTACACAGAAAATAGCTTCCTTTAACTGACCAGATCTCTATATAAAGGCTAGCTGGATTTTACACAAGACCTTCATACAGCATAAAAACTATAGAAAAGACTTCACTATGCTGAAATAATTTGAAATGTAATTTATGCACATTTTGTCTGATTACTATTAATAAATAGGCCTACTTCACAATAAGAGTCTGCAAAAGTTCAGGTCACAAATAAAAGTCACTCTTCATACAGTGTTTCTATCTAAGGATATTTCTTCTGGTTCTCACTTTTTCCCATCCGTAAGATCTGATATTGTGAAACAATTCAGAACAGATAGAAAACCTCTCATAAGAGTCAATTTGATTATGTAACAACATATAGGCCTAGTTTGAGAAAAGAAGGGTCTTGTATTTGGTGCTGTGATCTAATGCACCTGTTTAAAAAAAATTGCTTTTGTTGACACAAAAGCTGCTTCTAGTGTTAATGTAATGCAGCTTAGGTGTAAAATGGTGTTCATACACTTTTGGTCACGTCTGTACAATTTAATATCTTGGTACTGAGTATTAGTTCTCATTTAATTATGTACACTTGATAGAAAAATGCTACTACAGTGTAAATGAATACCTGTCTCAGAGTGTGGATTGAAACCTGTACTTACCTTTTAAAAAAATTCAAACTAATTTGATTGTTTTCAACTTCTTAATTATGGTACTTAGGAAAAATCTGTTAAATATCTGTAATACGTTTTGTCTATAAGGTGTAGTTCATGATCTATAATTGTTTATCATGAGAACGTACTTTTGTTTTTGGGTAAGAAGTTCTTGTACACTACTTATGTACTGTGTATGTAATTTGTTTGCTGTTTGTATATGTTTGTCAATTTATTATGTGTATGTGTTGTTATGTGTTACGTGTAATCAAATGACAAATCCTATATCACATGTGTGATCCATTGGATGCTAAATAAATAAACAAATACACATTGCTTTTCCATGTTGGTAATTTATGTGGGTTGGTGGGGTTCCGTATGAAAATACTTTATAACAAATGAAACTTTAGCTGTTATTTATACGATGTAAGCCTTGCTACCCTCGGAACTTTCGCTATACTTAGTACACATTCTACTTTTGTAATACCCAAATAAAAATCATTAACTTCAACACAAAATAAAGCTTCTTTCGATGGCTTTGTTTGAAGCAGAGTATTATTAGCATATACTTTGAACGGGTTAAATATTCCACATAAGCCCTGATGAGTGCCATTCTTTTTAACATGAATCGGCGACAAAATCGAGCACGGGGGTACCAAAACGAATGGTTGTAAAAGTTTGGAATTAGTGTAAACGTTCAATAAACATGACGACAATCGAGGCGGCAAAGAACATTAACTTCAATTTAATCCAAATTTAATATGAATTACCATCGTCGATCTCCAAACGTCGATGAAAATTGACTTATAATACGTGACACTGGTTGTTCTTAAACGCAAGATACGTAAGTGATTCGCTACAAGTCCCATTTTCACAGACGTTGTTAAAGAATGTAGGTATAGCAACAAACTGGCACACCGTACGCAAATAATTTGAGGAACTCTTTTCTATCTCAAATGGCCCCGGTTAAATTTCTGCAGGCACCCATGAACACAGCAGATCCAATGTCACTATCAGACAGGCGTTCCCATTCGGCTGTGCGACTTGATAGACAAAAGGCAAAAACACAACGCAACTGCTGAGTTTAGTGCTCCAACGTAAAAAATCACTACAAGCAGTAACAGAGTTTACCTGAAAGTCTTGAAAAGTATTTTACTGCAGAGCACACATTTTCCATGTTCATACAGGATAACCGAACATTTGTTTACAAATCTTAAATGAACGCGGGTAACCAGTGTTTGAAATCACTGCAGCGCTGCCAACCTTAAGTAGGTTAACTTTGTTTTGGGGGCGTATTTCTGGTAGTTTGCTTTTGTTGTAGTCTTACTTCAACAGTGGTACACCTCCAGTTTCGTTCATTTCGAGATACTGAAGCAGAAACGTAATTGAATGACGTCAGTTCTGTATTAATGATAACTGAAGTATTACAGCCGTCACATTTTGCAATGAATTACCGTTTCTCTCAATATGCTTAGTTCATTTAATTTCAGGGGCCGTAGGTCCAAAAGTTGTGCAAAGGAGGTGTACAGTCAATCAAATTAAATCAATTTAACATTGGAGATAAACCTGATTATTCTTTTAAATAATTAAATTTGTGGAGTACACGTTACTGGTAGATTAGATTATTTAGAAGACGTTATGGTATCAATCTGTACAACACTTAATTAAAGCCCATCAATCATTACTGTTATTTATCTCCTGGACGTTTTCTACTGTTTGTAGGCCATAGAAATAACTATTATTGACAGCAGAATTGAAAGCGAGCAAATCAAACATATGCTATCATTCTTCTTCGTTTGCACTTCTTGTTTGCGGATACAGCCATAGAATAGGATATCGAAGAGGAACAATCGTACCATATGGTTGCGACCTTCCTCTAAAACGTTTTGGGGTAAAGTTTAGCACGGATTTAATATCCGCATTCAGTGTTTCTCTGCACAGCATTTTGTACGCCGTCTGTCTCTTGCGTCTCATGCTGTTGATTCTGAGGCATTCACATTCACTATTGCCTACATTTGTCTTCCTTATTTTGCAACTCATTCAGTGCTAAGAAATCAGAATGCTTCATTTCCGTACATAAGAATTTCTAATTTTTGTCACTGTTCCTTATTACCTGAAAAATTTCTTGCGGCGTGAAAGTAAATTCTTTCGTATTAACAGTCTTTTCTATTAGACAAAGATCTCTGTCATTAGGCGGTATGAGTGACCCGACAGTAAGAACTTTTTAATCAAAGCTGTCTACCATGACAACTATAAACAATTGGGTAAGTCATTCCGTTGGAAAGGGGGGCAGGGTGTAACGTTGCTATTGGTTAACGCGTAGGACGTTATCGCAAATGCCGTTCTACCGGCGAGAGTGTACTAGCCTATTGCCAACGAACAACAAAAAATGACAGGCGGAAAAAATTCTTCGAGACGCAAGTTTTTGTACACTGGTAGGACGGAGTGTCATGAACAACATACGAAAAATCCTTACCGATTGTGATGTGAGCATTGTCCTGGGGGGGGGGGGGGGCGTTAATAGGTCACTTTTTAGGTTTTTCTTGAATAATACGAAACCCGCGGATTCTGGAGGAAACGTGTGCCAGCACAAAATTAAATTACATTCATTTTGCTACAAAAATGGTCCTATTAAAATTTTTCTATAGGCTAATGGTTCAAGCATTGCAAGAGATCAAAAAATCACAAATTATTAAAAATATTGTTTTTATGGTATAAAATTAATATTTATCTTAAAATGAAGTATGTAAAAAACAAATATTAAATGTATGTACAAAGTACAGTACAGCCATATTAAGAGGTAAGTTAAGGTCCGATGATGTAACAGGGGGGAAGAGAAATGCTTGGGGTAGAGGCGCAAGGGAAGGTAGGTCGCCGGACTGTGTGCATCTACTTTCAACCTTCATGTGTCTGCAAACCGACAATCGGGCAGGTGATTTCCCACTCTATATACGTCACAAGTAGAGCGAACTAACGGATCCAACGGAACGGTTCACCAAAATAAACGGGAGGAGCAAGGAACGAATTCTAAGGAAAGGTCTTTCATAGTTCACTTCGGCGGCGGCTTTCTACTTATAGTTCCCGGGAACGGGAAACGGTCGGTCTCGATTCCCCAACGGCACGTCGCCCGGTCTCGTTCCAGCCTCGGTCGCGTTCCCGTCTCTGTTTCGGTCTCCCTCGACCGAACTCTTCCTCCTTCGCGTGGGCATTCGTCGCATTTTCACTGCCGACTGCTCCTTGTTAGTTCAGAACTGAGTTCGTTTCGTTCGCTGCGCACGCCCATCCTAAATATATTTTAAACCTTTCTTGAACTCTGGACTTCTGGTTCTTTTCGTATTATATTCAGCGTCCACGACCGGTAATTAAAATGTATTTTGTAAATTACATAAAATTACGTGGTATGTAATACGTACATTTTTTCAGGTAACAAAAGGGCACATCAGCTTACTTCATTATTTCGATAAACAGCAGAAGACATACTTATAAAATAGGCAAGTTTTTTTTGTTATTACACATACAAAAGACGTCGGCACGGCACACAGAAGTGGCCATTTTCCGTCTTTTTTTGATCCAAGGTAAAACAGCATGTTCATTGTTGTGGAAGGCAGACCGACTTACAATCGAATGGAGCCTGCGCTCCATAACCGAGTGTCTGGTGTCACAGTTTGTAAAGAGCATATGATAACTTCTACGATATAATTTCAGTGGTTAGGGTGGCGCACGAAAAATCGGCCCGAGTACTAGACTGCACATTGCCGCCCACCAATCGTCATCTATTGTTTCGAAGTTGTTTTGCATTAGGTTGTTTGTTATTTCTTTACTGGCTAATTATTACATGTTTATCTACTCTGCTCCCAGCGGTCAACAAATCGTGCGTAATTGGCGAGCAATCTGTACTCGGGACCGGTTTTTTGTGAGCCGCCTTATATTACTTAACTGCGATCAGCCACATAACGCTACAATTGGCTAAACGAGAGGTTTTTCAGGATCACGAAAATTAGTTCTACATGTGTGTGAGATTTCTGTAATGAATAAAAACTCCAGGGGGGAGGCAAGTGCCCCCTCGCTCTTGGCGCCTTCCATCTTCAGTCATCTATGCTACCAATTTTCAATTTTTCATAAGAACCATATACCATGCACAAATGAACGGTGAACGAGTGAAAATGAACGGCTCCCAAAAAAGAGCGATCACCAATGAACAAGAATCAACTTCAAGCTGTTTCACCGACTTATAACGAGCCTCCACAGCGCGCCTTACTGCAGACGCAGGGCGCATACATTACTGGGGCAAAGAGCAGAGAGTATACAGAAAGGAAAGTAGTGGGTGGCTCCTTTGATTTGTATGAAGCCAAGCGTTGCGCTCGTCGTCATACTGAAACCTAGTAAAAGCGAAACGATAGCTGCTTGCTGCTACGGCTCGAAATGGACTTTCTAACGAAGCAGAACTAATGTAACCGACTAATACGGAAGGAAACGGTAATGAAACAAGGTGTGATAAATTTTTACTTAAAAGCTTATCACATGAGCTTTAAATTGATTTTTTCACGTGTGCAATCTGCGAACTGCCACTGCGTTTACGAGGGTTGCCCAGAAAGTGGTGCGCCACATTTTTTTTTTTTTCTCTGCCATAAATAATGCTACGAGTGCCAAACGTTACGTGTGTATTATTTGAAGTCTCCTGAGTGAGCGCGCCAAGTTTCCATCACTTCCGACAGATAGCACAGCTGCAGGACATTTCAAAACGGCGTCTGTTGGTGATGTACGTTACAAGTAAAGTGCCGTCATTGAATTTCCCACTGCAGAGAAAGAAATTGTGGGGAATATTCACAAACGCTTGTGCAACGTCTATGAAGCAAATTCTGGCGACAGAAGAACAAATGGTTCAAATGGCTCTGAGCACTATGGGACTTAATATCTATGGTCATCAGTCCCCTAGAACTTAGAATTACTTAAACCTAACTAACCTAAGGACATCACACAACTCCCAGTCATCACGAGGCAGAGAAAATCCCTGACCCGACAGAAGAACAGTTAGTCGCTGGGCTCGGTGGCTGAGGTCATCAGAACGTGGTTCGGCGAAGCTGCACGATTTGCAGCGGTTCGAGAGACCGTCCACGGCTGTATCGTCTGACATGCTGCAGTGAGCTGATGATGTCATTCGCGAGGACATATGCCATTCATGGAAGACAATTTGAGGACGATCAGGAGGAGATTCACACAGTGAAGCACTGGCTTCGCCACTAGGACAAGGATTGGTACCGATATGGCACACACGCCCTTGTTTCGCGCTGGAGATAGGCCATAGAACGGGATGTAGATTACGTGGAAAAATAGGGTGTGTAGCTAAAGCACCATTCTTTCGTGTGCGTAATTATCATTATGTTCAATATAAAATTGTCGAAGAAAAAAATGCGGTGTATTGGTTTGTGGACAATCCTTGTAGCTTCAGATGACAATGGAGCTACTTTGTTTTGTAAATATCGTTTTTTTTTTCTTTGCAGCAGTTTTATTTTACTCCTTAATTTTTCTTTTCTGCGACTGTGAACTGATAAATTAACTTCATTACCAACAGAAATCGCTGTTATTAAACACTCCGCTGGCGTTTCAGTGTTTGCAAAAATGGTTCAAATGGCTCTGAGCACTATGGGACTTAAAAGCTGAGGTCATCAGTCCCCTAGAACTTAGAACTACTTAATCCTAACTAACCTAAGGACATCACACACATCCATGCCCGAGGCAGGATTCGAACCTGCGACTGTAGCGGTCGCGCGGTTCCAGACTGAAGCGCCTAGAACCGCCTGTCACACTGGCCGGCTCAGTGTTTGCATCATTACTTGAGTTTTCATTCATGTTTCCAATCTAAAAGTAAGTTATATTATTACTTTAAATGAATTTACACAAATTTAATTTACACAAATCTATTGAATTAGTCCTAGCTTTAAAAAGTCCACTCCAATATATTACGTAATATGAATCACATTGGTTAAATAAATGACAATTGGCAATTGTCCTTTAGAATCTTTGTCTAATGTTGGCCTAAATATGAGATGTGTTCACGTTTTCCATTATGTAACAGTTAGCGAAGAATGTCGTCTTCTTCATAATTTTGTTCTAGCGTTAAGTGCTACAATAAATCGCCAGCACTAGTTTGAGTAACGTGCACTTACTTCAGCGAACTCTTCACAACTGACAAGTGGACCGTCTCTACCGATTTCCTCCAAATTTATGGTATACGCAGGGCTTGGGCACAAATGAAAATGATAGAAGGGGGAGTCCAGATGGCCTAGCGTTTAGAAAAAATAGCATTTTTGGCGCGGGTCGGATGAGGCAATTTCTAGGCAGCGGCTGGCGCAACAATTAGGGTACGGAACGCAATTCCGGCGGTGGCGGCGTCGAAACGCCATGCGGAAACTATTTTACTTTTTTTCTTTTCAATTTTTACGTTACTTACATTGAAAATAAACCAAAATAATGCTCAATATGTTGAATACGTTACTATTTTCATAAAAGGCGTGAAAAGGAAAGGTGAAAGCAAAATTCAGAGATGTTGTCATTACATCAAAATTTGGGATTCTCATATCAGCCCTATATATAAAAATTTTGACTGATGTATTGAAGTCCTGCATGCAGGCGAACAAATTTCTTCTGCTAACTGGCTCGTGGGAAGGACAAACAAATCTACACTTATACGACGAAGATCGTGCAGTGTTAAAGTGATTCTACCAAAGGCACTACGCTAGCGCAAATCTGCGATGTCCTTTTTTATCGCCAGGTGTATAACTTGATTAGGAACATCGAAAACTGTTCTTATGTCATCGATAAAAATGGGTAATCCCATCCCGAGTACACTACAGCACAATACTCTCTACTGTACATCACCGCCAATGTTTGCTGACGTGATGCATTCATGCGGTTTCAGGGGCGGTGGCAATGGAGTATCATATTACACTGGATACTTCAGAAATCAGGGAATATATTACTTCAACAGACTTAATTATTTTTAAAATAATTATGTAGCAATATAGGTATCAATGTATTTCAAATACATTTTAACAAAAGGATAAGAGCGGCAAAAAGCTTACTACCTAAACCATTAAATATCATTTAACTTAAAATGGGTGTCATATTATTTATTAATATACATTGGATGTATATTAATGTACGAGTACCACTTACAGTAATTAAGAAAGCTAAATATGCCAGGGATGCCTACCAACACTTAAATTGCTGACCCCAGACAAAAACTTCGAAATCGCCGGACATTTGGGTCAAATCGTATTATTTTCCCGGGCACACATATTCTGTAGACACGCCTTTACCCTGAACTCCAAAACAGTTGCCAAGAACTACTTTAAGCAACACCAAAATTTTACCAATTTGTCGGTGAAAGAACCCAGCTCTCCTTTTGTTAAGCGATATTCCATTCCTTTAACCCCGTCTCCCCCTCCCCACCCCCCATTAGCCGCTATCCTTGACCGACTTCCAGAATCGACCCTGTGTGGTTTGCTGCTAAACAATACGATGAGAGAGGACTTTCACGAATGCAATCGAAGTTTGTTTTTTTATAGAAATTTTAAAACAGCCATGTAACGGTATAAATACGACGTTTGTAACGCGTGCAACAAGCCTAGAAAATTGCTACTTTTCCAGTTTTTATGATAAATATCGCCCCAGCAGTTGTTAATCATCCATTGCAAAATAATGAAAGTATCTAATTTTATATACAAAGCTCTCGTATACAGCTTAAAATCGCTTACTGGAAAATTGTATGCAATCTCAAATTTTATTTGCCTTTCCATTTTCGTGCCTTTTATGAAAATATTAATAAATACAACATATTAAATATTACTTCTGTTTATTTTATAGTGTAAGCGAAGTAAAAATTTAAAATATGAAATTGTTTGTACAGACGGACTCGTACTTACGAGTCTTGATTTATCGTTCCGTATTCTTTCTACTGAGCCATTCCCTAATTACAGACTGTGCTATGATTAACGTCTCATGCCTCGCACAAGCAACGCCAAAAATGTTATTTTCTTTTAAACTTTTGCCACCTGGAGCTCCACCGTTTTTTTTTCTTTATTGTATTTCAATTCCCCTCCAAAGGTGATGGTGGGGGGGGGGGGGGGGGGGGAGGGAGCTGGCATCAGCTTAATACGCCGCTTTGCAACCTACAGATAAATTTAAAAAATACATAATGAGATATAACAATAAAAAGAGGTGATAAAACGGTGACTGTTTAAAACTGGTACATGGCGAAAAAGTTGTGAAGAAAACATGAAAAACAAAGGGGTCTGTGATGCTGATTAAAAACACTTAGGAAATAGGCACAATAAAAAAATATGGCGACAGTCTGGTTTCTGTTTGCAACACTAAAGGGAGCTGGAAGGGTCCATCTTCTCCATGTTAATTTTAGAGAATAGAGGAAACATTTTTTCTAAAACCATTAAACATATTGCTCTGTAATTTGGACTACACATTCAGTGAATATTTCTCTAGAAAGTTATAATGCCATGTTAAGAAATATTTATTGGTTTTTGTTTTACAATTTTTTTAAACAGATGCTTATATTTTCTCTAAAATTTTCCACATTTTCTTCTATAACTCTTGAATTATACAATATTTTTTACAATTTGTTATAAAAATGAAGGAAAAGAAGTAAAAATATTGTGTATAAATTTCATTGATATACTGTTAACAGTTTTTGAGAAAATGTCACTCAAAGATGAAAATTTTAAAGTCACGGGAAATGATTTCCAAAGTTTTTAAATACATTCCTGCCAAATATGATGGATTATCAGCATCCTCTTCTTTTTCCAGTGTTAGTTTCGTTTTCACTGGTCTTTTCTTCCTTTTTGCTGAATGTTGTAGGCTTTTGTCTCCTCTTCCTGCACCTGTTAGTCTTTCTCCATCAATTAGGCGCATTGTGGAAATGGTGTTGTGCCCTGGTTGGAAACTTAAACGTTTCAGCACATCACATTTGATAATGTTTCCTTCATTGTATGTTGCCACTGCAAAATGCAATGTTTTTATATGTACAAACACTCTTTTGGGAATCCTAATCCAAATTAAATTATTTACACTTTCATTTGGATTTTGTGTTTTCCCATGTAAACACTTTTCCAATAAACTTTGCTGTGATAAATTTCTAAATATGGGCTTAATTACATCAATTGCAGCATTTCGCAAACTGTTTTTATGGGCATATTGTTTTCCTGATTGGTACTTACACCATGAGTCATCACCTGTGGGGCACAGTGCGTGTTGTGGGTGCTCATTTTTTGATGCAGTAAGAAAAAATAATGCCGATACTGCTCTCCTCATATGCTCAAAGCTTCTTGTATTTTGCCTAATTGCACACCCATAATAGCTCTGCAATCTATCAATTGCTTCATCTGTCAATCTTACTCTTCCTCCAAGGCTCGTACTATCACTAAGGTTCTGGGATCCTAATGTCTGCTTTAGTTTGTGCAAACGAGTCTCCATGCACTTCTGCACATATCCAATGCACTCCTGTTTTTTAATGTGAACTTCATTGCCATAAAGTCCGCAGCTCATGGTTTTGTGGTAGCATTCTCGCTTCCTGCGCACGGGGTCCCGGTTTCGATTCCCGGCAGGGTCAGGGATTTTCCCTGTCTTGAGATGACTGGGTGTTGTTGTATCGTCTTCATCATTATCATTCATCTCCATTACGGTCGGAGGAAGGCAATGGCAAACGACCTCCATTAGGACCTTGCCTAGTCGGCGGTGCAGGTCTCTCGCTTTGTCCCCTACACTTCTTGGAGTATGGGACCTCATCATCATCAAGGTTGAGCTCCTCTACAGCTTTATATCCCTTAGAATCACCATCTTCTAGATAGTTAGTGTATCATACATTATACCACTCCTGTGATCTGGCAAAAATCGCTTTCATGCCCTCTACTTCCATCGTGCCGTGAAAATTTGCTTCACAACTTTCACTATGTTCGTCCTTGGTACTGCACTTACATCTACAATGTTTTGAGAGAATAACAACATCAATTACTTTGCAACTGTCTCCACTGGTAGTTGTCACAATTCCATTTAGAGATGTATGACCTCTACGTTGCCATGATCCATCTAAAGCAACAGTTAAATCTCTACAATTCCCATTATCTGTCACAGCTTCTTCAACTGCTTTCTTCATTGTTGCTTGAGCAATATCTTCAGCAAAAGATCCACCAATTCATTATAAAATCCATACTTGGTTGGTGGTTTTGGCAAGCTCATAATTCCACATAACATTGTCCCTGCAGCACTGCCCTTGCCAATGCAACACAAGCCATACACTAGCCTAACATTTATATCATACACCTTCTTTCCACTATTACCACTACGAGGAATACTGTTAGAATTAGAAAACGAATCTTCTGCAGCACATTTGTTACACTTCAATAACATTTTACATGCCAAACCAATGTGTGAAGTTATTTTCAATTCTAGTCCACTTTCTTTGCAAACTTGGCATAATAAATTATGTTTCAAAATATTAAAGAGCAAGGAAATGTTAATTATTTCGTTCACATCATTACTGTCACTTTCATAGTTTTCAAATTTTTCTTTGCTGTCACAAAGTTTCTTGCTGGAAGAAGTTCTGTTACATTCATTTGGAGTAGTTTGTGTAGCAGTCTGAGCAGCATCTCCCTTCGAAACAACAAAAGATTTCTTCTTCCACTCATGGTGCCCTTTCTTGAATACTCAATTGCTGAAATGGGGCATATTGATATCCACAAACCAAATACGTAAAACAGGCACAAGCAAAATTCGTCAAATACAAAAAATTGAGCAGCTAAACAACACAAAGCAAATTCAACAAGGCAACACACACGGTATAGCATTTATGTTCACCGACATGAACAGTCACTTGTCACAGAGATAAACCCATACAACGCTGGAAAACAAAACACTGTCTAATTCTGCAAAGATACCCTATTTGCAGCCAGCGAGCGGCGTCATCAGAGGTGACACACCAAGTTGCTACAATTGTTTATGTGGTGCATCAACTTTGCAGTGATAAAAAACACACTTAGAATTCACTTTGAAAAGTGAAACTTGATTTGTTTTGTTCAGAAAACTCCAAATAATTTTATAGTGAAAAAAACCAAAAAACGTTAATTTTGTCATTTTCATCGTTTCGGCTCGCCTTAAAAAGGGGGTGCACAACACTGAGCACTCACAGAAAACGGTGTACTGTAGAGTATGACGGCATATGGGTACGAAGGGGGGGGGGGGAGGGAGAGGATCCGGACAGATGAGGGTGGGGAAGGGGGGAGCTGATAGAGTGAGCAGGCACAGAAAAAGGGGGGAAATGGGGTGGATGTGAGAAAGGAGTGGGGAAGACAATGGAGGGGAAAGAAAAAGGACTCTGGGGGAAGAAAATGGAGTCAAGGAGTGGGTATGGTGGAGAGAAAACAGGGTGTGAGGGGGAAGAGGGAGCCCAGGAAAAGGACAGAGGGAGGGAGGGGGAGGTTAGGATCATAGTTGATAGGAGGGATAAATGGAGGGAGAGAGGGCATCATCAAGGAGGGAGAGTTGATGGAATCCACCTCAGGAAAGGAGATGAAGGGTGTAGAGGCAGAAGATAGAGGGGACACAATAGTGAAGGCGCAGCAGTGGGTGGGAGTTAAAGAGGAAAGGAGCAACCAGGGGATGGGGGCATCAAGTCGATGGGAGCTGTAGAGGATGCGGACATGTTCAAGGAAAAGGAGCAGATGGGGGAAAGGGATCAGGTCATAGAGGATCCACGCGGGTGACGGAAGGCATACACGGAGGGCGATACGGTGTGCAAGGCACTCGAGGATCTGGAGGGACTTATACAATTTGGGGGGGGGGGCGGATATCCAGGCAGGAGTGGCATAACAGAGGATTGGACAGATTAAGTATTTGTAGGTGTGGAGGATGGTAGAGGAGTTCAACCCCCATGTCCGGCCAGAGAGGAGTTTAAGGAGACAGAGGCAGTTGTGGGCTTTGGATTGGATAGAGGAGAGATGAGGGATCCAGGTGAGATGACGGTCAATGGTGAGTCCAAGGTAGGTGAGGGTGGGGGAGAGGCGGACAGGACGAATGCAGATGGTAAGGGGAAAATCAAGGAAGGAGTGAGTGGTATAACCTACGATGATTGCCAGGTCTTGGAAGGATTGATTTTTGGGAGCCACCACTGGTTACACCATGTGGCAAAAAGGTCAAGGTGAGTCTGGAGAAGGAGTTAGGACCATCGAAGGGTAGGAGCATCGGTAAGGAAGGCGGTCCCATTGGCATACTGCAGGAGGTGGACCGGTGGTGGGGGGGGAGGGGTTGGGGCATATCTACCATGTACAAGAAATGGAAGCGAGGGGGGGAGGGGACAGAGCCCTGGGGCACACCCGCAGAGGTGCAGAAGGTGTGGGAATTGGCGTTATGAATGGTAATTTAGGAAGAGCAGTGGGAAAGGGAGGCAATCAGATGGACATAATTGATAGGAAGGGCATAGGTCTAGAGTTTAAACAGGAGACTGGGATGCCAAACATGTTCATAGGCCTTTTCAAGGTGTAGGGAGACAAAAATGGTGGAGCAACGGGTGTTAAGCTGGAGGGAGAGGTGATGAATGAGGTGTAGGAGTTGTTCATTGGCAGAGAAGGAAGGTCAAAAGCCACACTGGGTGTTGAGGAGGAGGTGGTGTTGGTGAAGGTGGTGATGGATGCACTGGGTAAGGATGGATTCCAAGAGCTTGCTGATTACTGAGGCGAGACATTTAGGGCGATAGGAAGAGGCATCAGAGGTGAGGCGGGTGAAGGTCAAGTGGGCCTGGTTGTGGGAGTAGGTGGCATAGGTGGTGAGATGGAAGATGGAACAGGTAGAAAGGGCGATTTGGGAAAGGTTGTGGGGGTGTTGGAAGGAGTGGATGTTTTGGAGGACTATGGTGACAAAGCAGTAGGAGGAGGGCGGAGTGAGTTGTTGGGGTGGATGGGGTCATTGACAGGACGGACAGGGACAGTAAGCTCAGGGGTGACGGGAGGAGGTATTGCTTTACATTTCGAGGAGGAGGTAGGATGGCGTTTGTTACAGGTATTACAGAGGGGGGACAGTTTTGCAGCGGGGACAGGTAGGGGGCTCTTGCAGGTGGCAGTGACATGGTCGTTGTACTTTAGGCAGCATTGGCAGTGGTAGGATTGGAGGGGGGAACGGGAGGGGTCCACTTTATGATGTCTATTGTAGATTAGAGCTCCTTCTGTAAGGAGGCAGTCGATGGAGGAGGAGGATTCGGTTAAGAGACACATTAGATAAGTCAGCCTGGCATCATTAAAGATGCAATGGGCCGAGCAGATTTCAATGTCAGGATGAAGATTTAGTTCCACCAACACCTCAACCTCTGTGAGCATGGGGCTAAGCTTTGTGATCATGGCGGTGAAGGTCAGTGGACGTCGGGAAAGTTGAGGCTGTCAGGGAGAGGACGGGGTTTAGTAGGGGGTAAGAGTGGCTTGTGAACCAAATTGGATACTTGGGATTTTAGAGAGGAGATCGATGTGGAAGGAAGCATTGGGGCATTTAAGGAGGACCAAGTCCTTTTGAGGAATGAGAAGGGAGATGGGGGCACTGGGGAAGTATTTACAGATGGCCAGGGTGAGGGTGTGGGCGTTGAGGAATTGAAGGCTGGGATTGGAGAGAATGAAGGTGTGGGTAGAAGGGTTTGTAGGGGTGGGGGCCAGGGTCATGTCCATGGCAGTTGGTGGGTCGCAGGAATCAGGAGTTTTCTTTGTGGAGATGGTGGGGGTGGAGTCAACATTAGGGCATTTAGCAGGTTTATTGGACAGGGCAGAATAGGAAGGGGGCTGGGGAATGGGTTGCAGGGGGAGGTGGTGGGGGGGCAGGTTCTGAGAGGAAAAAGGGGTGGGGAAAGCAAAAAGGGGGGCGAGCAGAGTGGACGCGAGAAAAGGTGTTGGGAAGAAAGTGGAGGGGCAAGAAAAAGGACTGGGGGGAGAGAATGGAGTCAAGGAGTTGATAGGTGAAGAAAAAAACAGGATGGGAGGGGGGGGGGGAGAGGGAGCCCGGGAAAAAGACACAGGGAAGGAGGGCAAGGTGAGGATCAAAGTTGAAAAGAGGGATAAGCGCCCCCCCCCCCTTCTGTCACTTTCATTTCTAAGCAAGCCCTGCATATATCACAAATTTGGACGAAATCGGTGATGATGAGTAGGCACCATCCCCTTGAAGCTGCAGGCTACTTGGGCATGGTGAGCCCAGCCAATGATCTCAGGTAAAATACAGGTGTATCAAAACGAATTATTCAATTTTAAAAAAATTACAACTATTGTGTTATTTGATGCATGTGTGTGAACAGCATAATGTTGGAAAGAGCAGCCTCTCGAGTTTTACCTGTTTCCCGTGAGGTAGCAGCAGTGTGCACCCACTTCAGTTCTGGTAAAAATGTTGTCGGAACAACGGAAAGCGTTTTGTGTTCTTTGTTTTTCGCAGTGCAGGTCAGTTATAATAGTTCAGCATAACTTCCATGCTAGGTACGGTGTGAATCCTCCTACAGCACAGAGCATTAGACGATGGCATGAATAATTCCGGGAAACAGGTTGCTTGTGTAAAAGCAAATCGCCGGGCCATTCCCGAGTGTTGACACAGACCTCGAACGCATCCGCCGTAGTTTCACAAGGAGTCTGGAGAAATCTGTTCACCATACAGCTCGACAGCTCAACGTGCCTCCGATGTCCAGTCGGCCACTGTGGTCGAGCAGTTCTAGGCGCTTCAGTCCGGAACCACAAGGCTGCTATGGTCGCAGGTTCGAACCCTGCCTCAGGCATGGATGTGTGTGATGTCCTTAGGTTACTTAGGTTAGTTAGGTTTAAGTAGTTCTAAGCCTAGGGGACTGACGACCTCGGATGTTAAGTACCATAGTGCTTATAGCCATTTGAACCCGATGTCCATCTGGCGTGTCTTGCGTTGACGTCTACTCATGAAACAAGACAAAATTCAGCGACTGCAATCTCTTTGTGAAGGTGACAAACTACAACGTGTGGAGGTCTGTAATTCCTTTCTTGGCAAGATGGAGGACGACATTTTTTCCCACGATCAGTGATTAGTGATGAGGCAATATTCCATTTAAATGGAAAGGTGAACTGTCCTAATGTGAGAATTTGGGGTATGGAACAACCACATGAAGTTGTACAACACGAGAGGGACTTTTCAAAATTTAATGTGTTTTGTGCAGTTCCATAGGAAAAGGTGTATGGTCCATTTTTCTTTGCCAAGAATGCTGTTACAGGAAGAACATATCTCGATATGCTTGAGAACTTTCGTTTCCCACAGTTGGAGGCTGACTCGAACGACTTCATTTACCAACAGGATAGGGCACCGTCTCTGGAAATACAGAAATTTTGAAATCAAAGGATTACTGAATGATGGCTCGGTCGCACAGGGCTAAATGACTCAGCCTTACATTACTGCCCTCCAAGGTCAGTGGAACTGACTGAATATGATATTTCTTGTGGGGGTTTATAAAAAATTCTGTGCCTCCATTACCAACAACAGTGAATGAACTGAGACACCGCATAAACAGCAGCTGTGGAAGCTGTAACTAACATGCTCGCTGCACTATGGGAACAATTTGCGTACTGCATTGACATAAGCTGTGCATCTCAACGGGGGGGGGGGGGCAGGGATTCATATTGAACACCTATGAAAAAGTATTTAAAAAAGCTTTTTGATTTTCTCGTTCATCAAAAAATAAAATTCACTGTATATGATAATTAGTCTCAAAAATGTAGATGTGCCAAACCGGATGATTCTTTTCGATGCCCCCTGTATTTTAACCTCTATTTTTGCCATACTTTAGTGAGGTGTGGCTATCCTTCCACCTTTAAAAACAGTTACCATATGTTAGCTGCATTTAGTATACAACGACGTATCACCAAAAATGAACCAAACAAAACAGCCAGTGGCCGCAGTTTTCACTGCAAACCTTTCAAATTTTATTCTACAGCGTAATCAGAAATTAGATACCACAGTAACTATAACCCATAATGTCCATTATAATTATCCGGGCTGTTATGCCGTGGTCGGTTGATGAATTCTGAGGTGATTCCCAACGTTTCGTCTCCGACTGCGGGAGTCATCTTCAAGGGGGTCCGTAGCTTGATGGAAGGTCCAACACACACACTGGCTCGCTACTGACTGCCGCTAAATTCCGTGTCCGCGCGCCCCCGCGCCGCGGCGTGACGTCACGTGTTTTGAAAACGTCAGTGCAATTGGCCGCTGTCCGTCGCCGTCGATCGCCGTTGCCATCACCCAGTAGTGGACGAGTGGTACACATTTTCTTTAACACCGGCATCCATATACCGTTTAATTTGACGCCCTCCTCCTTTCGGTTGAAATTATTTGGGTGTTTAGCGATTTCGATTGCCTCCCTGTAGAGCCTTTCGTAGTATCCGCTCGTGGCCGCTATTACTTGCGTCTCCTCGAAACGAATATTTTGGTTCCCTGGCTGGAAAGCATGCTCCGCAACAGCTGATCGTTCCGTTTCTCCTCTTCTACAATTTCCCTTGTGCTCTTCCAAACGTTTAGAAACAGTTCTTTTGGTGGTACCCACATAAACATCACCACAGCTGCATGGGATCCTATACACTCCAGATTTTTCCAGTGGTTTGCGAGCGTCCTTGGCAGGCCTAAGGTATTCCTGTATCTTCCTGGTGGGCTTGTAAATTACGGTAATATTCCACTTCGTCAAGATCCTCCCTATTCTTTCCGTTACATTTTTAACAAACGGCAGGAAAACCTTAGATTTTGCAGTAGCCTGTACGTCAGTATGATTTCTGCGTGGCTGCCTCAACGCACGTTTTATTTCGGCGGACGAATATCCGTTCTTCGTTAGTGCATTGTGGAGATGTTCCATCTCAGCGTCGAGCAACTCAGGTTCACAAATATTTCTAGCTCTGTCCGCTAACGTCTTGATAACACCCCGCTTCTGTTGTGGGTGGTGGTTCGAATCCCGGTGCAAATAATGGTCCGTGTGCGTGGGTTTGCGGTACACTGAGTGGCCCAAACTACCATTTTCGTTTCTAAACACAAGCACATCGAGGAAATGTAGTTTGCCGTCTACCTCCTCCTCCATAGTAAACTGAATTCTTGAGTTTATACTGTTCAGATGTTCGTGGAACCGGCTTAGTTCCTCCCTACCATGTCTCCACAACACAAACGTATCATCCACGTATCGGAACCATACATTTGGTTTCTTGCTGGCAGTACCTAAGGCCTGTTCTTCGAATTTCTCCATAAAGAAGTTTGCAATTACGGGACTTAGGGGGCTTCCCATAGCCACGCCATCCGTTTGCTCATAAAACTGTTCATTCCACTTGAAGTATGTGGTCGTCAAACAACACTTAAACAGCTCTAAAATATCGGCAGGAAAAATTCGATCCAGCTGTTCCAAAACATCATTAAGTGGAACCATGGTAAACAGCGATACCACATCGAAGCTGACCAATATGTCCTCCGGCTGGACCACTATGCCATTCAATCTGCTGATGAAATGTGTCGAATTCTTTATATACGAGTCCGAACGGCCCACATGTGGTTTTAACAGCGTACAACAAGTACTAGCGGCCACGAGCGGATACTACGAAAGGCTCTACAGGGAGGCAATCGAAATCGCTAAACACCCAAATAATTTCAACCGAAAGGAGGAGGGCGTCAAATTAAACGGTATATGGATGCCGGTGTTGAAGAAGATGTGTACCACTCGTCCACTACTGGGTGATGGCAACGACGATCGACGGTGACGGACAGCGGCCAATTGCACTGACGTTTTCAAAACACGTGACGTCACGCCGCGGCGCGGGGGCGCGCGGACACGGAATTTAGCGGCAGTCAGTAGCGAGTCAGTGTGTGTGTTGGACCTTCCATCAAGCTACGGACCCCCTTGAAGATGTCTCCCGCAGTCGGAGACGAAACGTTGGGAATCACCTCAGAATTCATCAACCGACCACGGCATAACAGCCCGGATAATTATAATGGACATGATATTTCCGGCCGTGAAAGTTTACATTTTAGTATATAACCCATAACTAAAAACAGACACTACGTCATCAAGATGTGATATGATACTGTAAGATACGATAGATATCAATTTTATATACCAAGTATCTTCCTCAGAATCGTATGAGAGATGCTAATACAGTAGTGAAGACGATGTGCAAATGTGAAACATTCGTTTTCCATTTTTTAAAGGAAAAGGAGAACCTCTACCGTACAGCTAACTCCAGGAGTTGATATAGCCTTGCTTCATTTACATACTGTATCTGTTTACAGTTTAATGAGCTTTTATTTTTTACATCGAGGAAAGCCGAAAGCTCATTTTTCCCATGTACTGCTGCTTCGTGGGAATCGCTCGTTACTTTCCTGTGTGGTGTTTTCTCTTACTACTGCTCATTACATGTTTCTGACTTTTATAGCATGTCAAACAACTGTTTACTTTTAGTTAAGCCCAGCAACTAAAATGCACAATTAATAACGTAAACAAAACCTATCGGTCCTCCCTTATCCTTAAACACACCTGTTTACACGGTTTCAATGTGGTAGACTTCGCGTATGCACATTAAATTTCACGTATGGATTTCAGCTGAGTTTCTATTCTGTATACTTTCTGTTCTGTGCAAGGGGTGTTTCTGTTTTGCACAAAATTAGTGAGCACTACATAGGATGCAGGTGACTAATACCATTGACGCAAGAAATACTCATTGAATAAACTGGAAATAATTCCACTACATAAACACGTGTTCAGTGGAATTGTTTTGTCGATTCACATAAACTGGACAGCAAATGTCGGAGAAGTGTAGTCTGTAAACTGAAAACCGAGCAGCGCTCGTGGTGGAGGAAGTAACCTTTCCCAGTAGAACATTACAGCTGCCGCACAGGATGACTAAGAAACTACACTACTGGCCATTAAAATTGCTACATCAAGAAGCAATGCAGATGATAAACGGGTATTCATTGGGCAAATGTATTATACTAGAACTGACATGTGATTACATTTTCTCTCAATTTGGGTGCATAAATCCTGAGAAATCAGTACCCAGAACAACCACCTCTGGCCGTAATAACGCCCTTGATACGCCTGGGCATTGAGTCAAACAGAGCATGGATGGCGTGTTCAGGTACAGCTGCCCGTGCAGCTCCAACACGATACCACAGTTCATCAAGAGTAGTGACTGGCGTATCGTGACGAGCCAGTTGATCGGCCACCATTGCCCAGACGTTTTCAATTGGTGAGAGAGCTGGAGAATGTGCTGGCCAGGGCAGCAGTCAAACATTTTCTTTATCCAGAAAAGGACCGTACAGGACCTGCAACATGTGGTCGTGCATTATCCTGCTGAAATGTAGGGTTTCGCAGGGATCGAATGAAGGGTAGAGCCACGGGTCGTAACACATCTGAAATGTAACGTCCACTGTCCAAAGTGCCGTCAATGCGAACAAGAGGTGTCCGAGACATGTAACCAATGGCACCCCATACCATCACGCCGGGTGATACGCCAATATGGCTATGACGAATACACGCTTTACATCTACATGTACATCTACATGACTTCTCTGCAAATCACATTTAAGTGCTTGGCAGAGGGTTCATCGAACCACAATCATACTATCTCTCTACCATTCCACTCCTGAACAGCGCGCGGGAAAAACGAACACCTAAACATTTCTATTCGAGCTCTGATTTCTCTTATTTTATTTTGATGATCATTCCTACCTATGTAGGCTGGGCTCAACAAAATATTTTCGCATTCGGAAGAGAAAGTTGGTGACTGAAATTTCGTAAATAGCTCTCGCCGCGACGAAAAACGTCTTTGCTTTAATGACTTCCATCCCAACTCGCGTATCATATCTGCCACACTCTCTCCCCTATTACGTGATAATACAAAACGGGCTGCCCTTTTTTGCACCCTTTCGATGTCCTCCGTCAATCCCACCTGGTAAGGATCCCACACCGCGCAGCAATATTCTAACAGAGGACGAACGAGTGTAGTGTAAGCTGTCTCTAGTGGTCTTGTTGCATCTTCTAAGTGTCCTGCCAACGTAACGCAACCTTTGGCTCGCCTTCCCCACAATATTATCTATGTGGTCTTTTCAACTGAAGTTGTTCGTAATTTTAACACCCAGGTACTTAGTTGAATTGTACTATTTATCGAGTAATCGAATTCCAACGGATTTCTTTTGGAACTCATGTGGATCACCTCACACTTTTCGTTATTTAGCGTCAACTGCCACCTGCCACACCATACAGCAATCTTTTCTAAATCGCTTTGCAACTGATACTGGTCTTCGGACGACCTTACTAGACGGTAAATTACAGCATCATCTGCGAACAACCTAAGAGAAATGCTCAGATTGTCACCCAGGTCATTTATGTAGATCAGGAACAGCAGAGGTCCCAGGACGCTTCGCCGGCCGAAGTGGCCGTGCGGTTAAAGGCGCTGCAGTCTGGAACCGCAAGGCCGTTACGTCGCAGGTTCGAATCCTGCCTCGGGCATGGATGTTTGTGATGTCCTTAGGTTAGTTAGGTTTAACTAGTTCTAAATTCTAGGGGACTAATGACCTCAGCAGTTGAGTCCCATAGTGCTCAGAGCCATTTGAACCAGGACGCTTCCCTGGGGAACACCTGATGTCACTTCAATTTTACTCGATGATTTGCTGTCTATTACCACGAACTGCGACCTTCCTGACAGGAAATCACGAATCCAGTCGCATAACTGAGACGATACCCCATAGGCCCGCAGCTTGATTAGAAGTCGCTTGTGAGGAACCGTCTCAAAAGCTTTCCGGAAATCCAGAAATACGGAATCAACCTGAGATCCCCTGTCGATAGCGGCCATTACTTCGTGCGAATAAAGAGCTAGCTGCGTTGCACATGAACGATGTTTTCTGAAACCATGCTGATTGCGTATCAATAGATCGTTCCCTTCGAGGTGATTCATAATGTTTGAATACAGTATATGCTCCAAAACCCTACTGCAAACCGACGTCAAAGATATAGGTCTGTACTTCGATGGATTATTCTTACTACCCTTCTTAAACACTGGTGCGACATGCGCAATTTTCCAGTCTGTAGGTACAGATCTATCTGTGAGCGAGCGGTTGTATATGATTGCTAAGTAGGGAGCTATTGTGTCAGCGTAATCTGAAAGGAACCTAATCGGTATACAATCTGGACCTGAAGACTTGCCCGTATCAAGCGATTTGAGTTGCTTCGCAACCCCTAAGGTATCTACTTCTAAGAAACTCATGCTAGCAGCTGTTCGTGTTTCAAATTCTGGAATATTCCATTCGTCTTCCCTGGTGAAGGAATTTCGGAAAACTGCGTTGAACAACTCCGCTTTAGCGGCACAGTCGTCGGTAACAGTACCATCGGCACTGCGCAGCGAAGGTGACTGCGTCTTGCCGCTTGTGTACTTTACATACGACCAAAATTTCTTCGGATTTTCTACCAAATTTTGAGACAATGTTTCGTTGTGGAACCTATTAAAGGCATCTCGCATTGAAGTCCGTGCCAAATTTCGCGCGTCTGTAAATTTTAGCCAATTTTCGGGATTTCGCGTTATTCTTAACTTTGCATGCTTTTTCCGCTGCCTCGGCAAAAGCGTTCGGACCTGTTTTGTGTGCCATGGGGGATCAGTTCCATCTCTTACCAATTTATGAGGTATGAATCTCTCAGTTGCTGTTGCTACTATATCTTTGAATTTGAGCCACATCTCGTCTACATTTGCATAGTCAGTTCGGAAGGAATGGAGATTGTCTCTTAGGAAGGCTTCTAGTGACACTTTATCCGCTTTTTTAAATAAAATTATTTTGCGTTTCTTTCTGGTGGATTTGGAAGAAACGGTATTGAGCCTAGCTACAACGATCTTGTGATCACTAATCCCTGTATCAGTCATGATGCTCTCTATTAACTCTGGATTGTTTGTGGCTAAGAGGTCAAGTGTGTTTTCGCAACCATTTACAATTCGCGTGGGTTCGTAGACTAACTGCTCGAAATAATTTTCGGAGAAAGTATTTAAATGTGCGTTTACTGCGATGTCGCCAAACACTGATGCGACCATCATGATGCTGTAAACAGAACATGGATTCATCCGAAAAAATGACATTTTGCCATTCGTGCACCCAGGTTCGTTGTTGAGTACACCATCGCAGGCACTCCTGTCTGTGATGCAGCGTCAAGGGTAACCGCAGCAATGGTCTCCGAGCTGATAGTCCATGCTGCTGCAAACGTCGTCGAACTGTTCGTGCAGATGGTTGTCGTATTGCAAACGTCCTCATCTGTTGACTCAGGGATCGAGACGTGGCTGCACGGTCCGATACAGCCATGCGGATAAGATGCCTGTCATCTCGACTGCTAGTGATACGAGGCCGTTGGGATCCAGCACGGCGTTCCGTATTACCCTCCTGAACCCACCGATTCCATATTCTGCTAATAGCCATTGGATCTCGACCAACGCGAGCAGCAATGTCGCGATCGATAAACGGCAATCGCGATAGGCTACAATCCGACTTTGATCAATGTCGGAAACGTGATGGTACACATTTCTCCTCCTTACACGAGGCATCACAAGAACGTTTCACCAGGCAACGCTAGTCAACTGCTGTTTGTGTATGAGAAATCGGTTGGAAACTTTCCTCATGTGAGCACGTTGTAGGTGTCGACACCGGCGCCAACCTCGTGTGAATGCTCTGTAAAGCTAATCATTTGCATATCACAGCATCTGCATACTGTCGGTTAAATTTCGCGTCTGTAGCACGTCATCTTCGTAGTGTAGCAATTTTAATGGCCAGTAGTGTATCACCAGTTATGGGCGATTACTTCTGAAATAATAAATAATTCACTTACTTTTTTCCCATCTCTCTCGCTTTTATTTGACTGCTCCTTAGACAATGGGCACACCGAATGCGCCGCGCTTGGCACCTAGGTACCTTGCGACTCGCAAGATACCAACCTCTTTGCTTCTTGGTGGCCAGACCGGAGGATGGATGCCAGTCGCCGTAGGCGTATTGCTCACTCACATTGTCGAAATACCTTTTCCAGTGTTGCTTCTGGAAATGCTTGTGGCAGAAAATATTTCTTTGAAATATGAACTGTTGCGGAAACAAACAGTTTTGGGAGTTTCAAGACAAATTTTTTGGTTATTTGCGAATGACTGTAGAATTGTTCGACATCTTTTTCAAGGCTATTAAAAAAACTATAAAAACAAAATATTAATTACAGAGCTAACTTATCTCCCGAAGAGCGTCTTATGGTAACATTAAGATGAGTAAATATAAATTCAGCACTCTTGTTTTATTTTTAAGAAGATGAACAGCATGAATGCATATTACAAAACTAATAAGTAAGAACAAAATTCTAAAACATAACTTACATTTACAAGAAATCGAAGACAGCGTAAGAAAAAGGAAAACTGACACGATCGTAAGGGAAACTGACACGGCAGGGCATTTATTTGGGGAATGGTATGAGACGGTGAAGCAACACAAAGTAATTTAAAGTAGCGTCATCCGAAGTGGTTAAACTAAGTGATTGTTCTTCCTCCGGTGTTGGCTGAAATTGTGTTGTGTCGTTTGATACATGAGTGTCCGAAAAAGACGGCTGGTAAATGCCATCTTGAACAGACTGAAGTTCGGCATCAATCAAATTTTGAATTTTGCTTCACAGTATAAGTTTTTGCAAAAGTGGAATTTCAGCCATTTATGGTACCAAACTTGGAAAGAATACAAGATTATCATTTTTGCCTCTGTCGATATCTTGCTCTAGTATTTCCACTTTGTTTTTCTCTCGTGTGCAACAACTGATCGCTTTTGATTGTAGACACAGTGGAACGAATTTTGTTCCTCTGTGGTTCAGGTGTGTTTACTATTTGAGGAACACCTGGCAACTCCGGTGGTTTAACGCATTTTACGAGGCGTGTTTTTTAAGTAAGTACCGTTTTGAAATTAAAAAAAGACGTGCTAAGATATCTCAATAATTTTATTTTTACATGAAAGCCTGTACCTTAATTTACGCACTGACACGTTATAGTCTGATTCTTCCTTGTTTACGTTGTGTACTGAGTGTTTAAGATGCCTCCGGTAATCGTGAGTCCCGCCGACTGTGAAGTACGGGCTGTTATAAGGTTTCTTAGTGATAAAGGCCTAAAAGCGATCGATATTCATCGTGAGATCTGTGTAGTTTACGGAGAAAACATTATGAGTGATGGAATGGTAAGAAATTGAGTGAGAGCATTTAAAGGTGGCCGCACAAATGTGCATGATGAACAACGGAATGGGCGTCCTTCGGTCGTTGATGAAAGTTTGGTGCACGAAGTGGACAATAAGGTGAGAGAAAACAGACGCTTTACGATTTCCTCCTTGCGGGATGAGTTTCGTAATATTTCTCGTAGTGTTTTGTATGGCATTGTGACCGAGCACTTGAATTACCGAAAATTGTGCTCACGTTGGGTACCGAAAATGTTGACGGATGTGCACAAAACCAAACGTTTAGACAGTGCATTGGCTTTCCTTCAGCGGTACCACAACGACGGTGATGACTTATTAAACCGAATTGTTACGGGCGATGAAACATGGGTGGCCTACGTCACACCAGAATCAAAGCAACAGTCCATGGAATGGCGGCATTCAGATTCACCCAGAAAAGTGAAGTCTAAGCAAACAATTTCTGCCGGGAAAATCATGTGCACAGTTTTTTGGGACAGAAAAGGAGTATTGCTTGTGGAATTTCTACCTCGTAATGAAACAATCAATGCAGTAGCTTACTGTAAGACATTGCACAATCTGCGCCGTTCAATTCAGAACAAAAGACGTGGCAAGTTAAGCAAGGGCATCGTTTTGCTGCAAGACAGTGCCCGTCCGCATGTGACGAATCAGACCAAAGATACCATCACATCTTTTTGATGGGAAACTCTAGATAGTCCTCCGTATAGCCCCGATCTTGCGCCCAGCACTTGAAGAAACACCTGGGCGGTCAGCGTCTTCAAGACGATGACGAAGTCAAAATAGTGGTGATGCAGTGGTTAACAAGTCAGGCGGCAGACTTCTGTGAGGAGGGTATTCAAAAACTGGTAAAACGTTACAACAAGTTCCTCAATATTGGCGGAAATTATGTAGAAAAAGTAGATTAAGGTCCAGGCCTTCATGTAAAAATAAAATTATTGAGATATCTTATCACGTCTTTTTTAAATTTCAAACGGTACTTAATTAAAAAAACAGGTCTCGCAAGAGCGTAGCACTTTCATCTGGCCGGCCGAAGTGGCCGAGCGGTTCTAGGCGCTACAGTCTGGAACCGCGCGACCGCTACGGTCGCAGGTTCGCATCCTGCCTCGAGCGTGGATGTGTGCGATGTCCTTAGGTTAGTTAGGTTTAAGTAGTTCTAAGTTCTAGGGGACTGATGACCTCAGGAGTTAAGTCCCGTAGTGCTCTGAACCAGTTGGAGTTGTAAATTTGTTGCGTTGACATTAGCACGCGGTGGCGACAATGTGACTCGGACAACTCCCAAACTTCAACATTGTTTCCAAACCTAGACTCAGGTCACCTCAAAATTCCCTCAGAGAGATCTGCTCCGGGAAGAAATATTATAATTTCACTTGTTTTAATCGGAATGGTGATTATCCTCTATTGGACTACTTGATGAAATCCTTTCCTGGGAGAAATTCCGATGACAGAAAAAGAGCGTACAATTACTATCTTTCGAGAGCTTGCCGAAGCGTTGAGTGTGCATTCGATATAATTGTATCAAAGTGGAGGCTGTTGCGAAAAGCTACTGAAACTAATGTAAGTAACTACAAAAGTGGTATGCATTCTCCATAATTTTGTAATGGAGCATGACAAACTCTCCACAAATCACGAAGACATTGACGAATATTTTTGTCCAACATTCAGCTGAGAAGAATCTCAGCACAAATGTATGTACATTATAGTGAACCAGCAGAAAAATGGTCCTATCAAAGGACAAAAATGCGAATACGTTCTTACTTATTTAAAAGAACCTTCCTTAACACCTTTAAAAATTTTCCCAAAAATTTTGGCATGCCAACATGAAACTCATCCCAAACTCCCACAAGCTTCTCTAACTATAGCTAAATCACACCCGTTAGTCCATCACTGTAAGCTTCTCATACCCATCCATTCCCACTCATTATCTCTTTGTCTCTCTCTGTCTTTGTCTTCTGTGTCACAGCCACAGTCACCTTCGTTCTGTCCTTCTAGTATGGTCTCCTTTCACTGTCACTGTCTCCCTGTTGCTCCCTCTTTCTGCTAATATCTCATTCCTTCCTTCCTACTCCTTCTGTCTCTTCTCACTGTCATTATGTCTCTCTTCCTTGTTGTCATTGTCATATACTCAGTCTCTCATGATCATTGGCTCTCTCTCCCACTTCCACTTTCTCTTTCTCTTTATTCCCCCTCCCTACCCCACCCCCTCTGGCACTGTCTTCTTCACTATTTTCCTCGGTCTGTTCTGTCACTGTAAACTATGTTCCACTGCCACTATGTCCCTCTCTTTCTCTCACACTGCCATTGTCTCCCTCGCTCATTCTACGAGGGTTGGAACTTTAATAGCGGCAACTATTTATTTACAGCTCGTACAAAATAGATACGTGTTTCATAGTTTTACTGACTTTTAAAGTAGTCACCAGCATTGCTATAACCTGTTGCCAGCGATGTAGAAGTCGTAGGATACTCTTAGCATGGCCAGTTGTGTTGTCAGTTCGAGCGGCGTGGTCTACTGCCCGACGAATTTGCAGCAGTTCTCAAGCGAATTCCGTGAAGTGTTTCTTCCGGAGCTCTGTCCTACAAAATGATGGTCAGGTCCTGCAGAAAGTGTCATCACTTCTGTCTCTAAGCTGGTCGTAGGTTGTGTTCCAAAAATGAACAGCATAGAGACAGAATGGATGACACTTTCTGCAGGACTTGACCATCATTTTGCAGGAGAATGCTCAAGTACGTACAGTGCAAGCTGTTACTGATTTGTTTGACTGATGGGGCTGCTAAGTGCTGTACCACCTACTGCACTCCATTGACTTAAAGGGAGTTTTACTGTCTTTTGGTTCAAAAAATCGATTTTTAATTGCATTTTTGGATCGATAAAAGTGTTTAGAATTCACCCCTGAAACGGTTTTTCCGATACGGAACGGAAATGTTTGTTATTCGCGGTTGAACAAAAAAATGCACCTGCTTGAAATCGGCCTTTTTCACGCACCAGTTGTCTTTCGAAGGACGAGTTATTGTACCGGTGCTTGGGAGGAAACACACAAAATTCAAATGAAAGTTTGAACGCGTGTGTTTGGAAGTTAGCCCAAAAGCATTTGCATTCTGGTGCGAAGACTGTGGAGATTGCGACTTACCTGGCAGTGAGCAGCTTTAACGAAGGGTACTCAGCAATTCTGAAGACTATGATAACGATGGACGTCACCCTGGGACTCTATTCGACACTGCTCACCAAGCATTCGGACGACCACCGGATTCAAGCGGCCGAAAAGATCTTGTCACCGGCCGTACGAGCGGCTCTGGGAGCAGCGCAGGATGGCCCAGATCGAGCAGAACGCCCTCTATGAGGAAGAGGAAGGACTTGTTTATGGACCCGGAATAGCAGATTGAACGTACGTTGCATAATATTGCATTTATATGCAGTCAAAACTTCAAACTCGTTTTTCTCGAAATGACGTTTTTTTATCGTGCGGTATGGTAACTCCAAATCTACTGAACCGAATGGCATGATTCTTTGTTTCCAACGAAGCTAACTGAATTGTCTAGGAGTTGTACCACTTTTATTCCGATCCATCAACTATAAATACTTTTTGTTTCCTATGGCCCCAATAACTTAAGCGAGGTACAAGTCCTAACGAATCTTATATACAAGGTTATTACAAATGATTGAAGCGATTTCACAGCTCTACAATAACTTTATTATTTGAGATATTTTCACAATGCTTTGCACACACATACAAAAACTCAAAAAGTTTTTTTAGGTTTTCACAAATGTTCGATATGTGCCCCTTTAGTGATTTGGCAGACATCAAGCCGATAATCAAGTTCCTCCCACACTCGGCGCAGCATGTCCCCATCAATGAGTTCGAAAGCATCGTTGATGCGAGCTCGCAGTTCTGGCACGTTTCTTGGTAGTGGAGGTTTAAACACTGAATCTTTCACATAACCCCACAGAAAGAAATCGCATGGGGTTAAGTCGGGAGAGCGTGGAGGCCATGACATGAATTGCTGATCATGATCTCCACCACGACCGATCCATCGGTTTTCCAATCTCCTGTTTAAGAAATGCCGAACATCATGATGGAAGTGCTGTGGAGCACCATCCTGTTGAAAGATGAAGTCGGCTCTGTCGGTCTCCAGTTGTGGCATGAGCCAATTTTCCAGCATGTCCAGATACACGAGTCCTGTAACGTGTTTTTCGCAGAAGAAAAAGGGGCCGTAAACTTTAAACCGTGAGATTGCACAAAACACGTTAACTTTTGGTGAATTGCGAATTTGCTGCACGAATGCGTGAGGATTCTCTACCGCCCAGATTCGCACATTGTGTCTGTTCACTTCACCATTAAGAAAAAATGTTGCTTCATCACTGAAAACAAGTTTCGCACTGAACGCATCCTCTTCCATGAGCTGTTGCAACCGCGCCGAAAATTCAAAGCGTTTGACTTTGTCATCGGGTGTCAGGGCTTGTAGCAATTGTACACGGTAAGGCTTCTGCTTTAGCCTTTTCCGTAAGATTTTCCAAACCGTCAGCTGTGGTACGTTTAGCTCCCTGCTTGCTTTATTCGTCGACTTCCGCGGGCTACGCGTGAAACTTGCCCGCACGCGTTCAACCGTTTCTTCGCTCACTGCAGGCCGACCCGTTGATTTCCCCTTACAGAGGCATCCAGAAGCTTTAAACTGCGCATACCATCGCCGAATGGAGTTAGCAGTTGGTGGATCTTTGTTGAACTTGGTCCTGAAGTGTCGTTGCACTGTTATGACTGACTGATGTGAGTGCATTTCAAGCACGACATACGCTTTCTCGGCTCCTGTCGCCATTTTGTCTCACTGGATCTCGAGGGCTCTGGCGGCAGAAACCTGAAGTGCGGCTTCAACCGAACAAAACTTTATGAGTTTTTCTACGTATCTGTAGTGTGTCGTGACCATATGTCAATGAATGGAGCTACAGTGAATTTATGAAATCGCTTCAATCATTTGTAATAGCCCTGTACTTCGCTAACGTCAACTCAATTTTGATTTCAGACGAGCCGGTTGACCTGTGGCATACCGCGCGTGGAGATCTACATCGAAATTTTGTTTCGTTCCGACGGCACTTCCGCCTTTGCTCTTCGACATTTCCGGTCGAAAAATTCCAGTTTGTAGAGGAAATATCAACAAACATTTTGACCAAATTTGACATTGATATCTGCAACACATCCCGAGAAAAAAATTCTAGAAGAACATGGTTTTTTTCGGGCCGAAGCCCTTAAGCCCTCGTAAGTTCCACTCGATTTCTAAACTGAAGGAAACACTTCACGGTATTCGCTTCAGAACTGCTGCAAATTCGTCAGGCAATAGACCGCGCCGCTCGAACTTTCAACACAACTGACACTGCTAAGAGTATCCTACAACTTCCACTTCACTGGCAACGGGTTACACGCAATGCTGGTGACTACTTTCAAAATCAGTAAAACTTTGAAACATATATGTATTCTGTACGTGCTGTAAGTAAATAGTTGCCATTGTTAAAGTTCCAACCCTCGAATAACACAATCACTGTCTATTATCTTCTTCTTTCCTCCCATTGGCATTACATCCTGGGGTGGAACTTGGCCTCCTCAATTTTTTGAGGTTTCTGAACAAGAATTTTTTTTTACAGGAAAGGGTTGTTTATTCGCTTGCCAATCCCCAACTTGGAGGACCAGGATTTGTATGAGGTCTACTCCTTTAGGGAAGCTGGCTTCACTACTCCTATAGAGCCCTCCCTGCTTTATGTTGTGGGACACACTTTGTCCGGCTCCTTTGTCAAGAGCACTCCGGCTTGGGAGACCCCTGCCAGTAGCTACGGTACGGCCGACACAGCTCTTCTACATCTACATATACATAGATACTATACAAATCACATTTAAGTGCCTGGCAGACGGTTCATCAAATCACAATTCTCTATTATTCCAGTCCCGTATAGCGCGCGGAGAGAACGAACGTCTATATCTTTCCGTACGAGCTCTGATTTCCCTTATTTTATCGTGGTGATCTTTTCTCCCTATGTAGGCCGGTGTCAACAAAATATTTTCGCTTTCGGAGGAGGAAGTTTGTGATTGGAATTTCGTGAGAAAATTCCGTTGCAACGAAAAACACCTTTCTTTTAGTGATGTCCAGGCCAAATCCTGTATCATTTCAGTGACACTCTTTCCCACATTTCGCGATAATACAAAACGTGCTGCCCTTCTTTGAACTTCTTCGATGAACTCCCGTCAGTCCAGTCTGGTAAGGATCCCACACCGTGCAGTAGTATTCTAACAGAGGACGGACAAGGCAGTCTTCTTAGTAGGTCTGTTACATTTTCTAAGTGTCCTGAGTCTTGACTTCATCGGAGCACGCAAACCCTCCCGCTCGGCACTGAAGGTGCCTTCGATAAGGCCGTGTCCCCTGGGGGCACTACTGTCTTCTAGTATTTATTACTTTTCCGTCTCTTTCCCACTACCCCTGTCTTCTTCACTCTCAGCATAGAAAGCGCGAATATGTGCGCATGTCAACCTTCATAGGAAAATTTTTAAAAGTGCTGATGAAAGTGCTATTCAGTCAGAGTCTTTTAAATAAATAGGAGCATGTTCACATTTTTTTTTTACAGATAGGAGCATATTTTCTTTGGTTCCCTTCTTTTAACTATTGCAGTAACCAGTAACGCATGTGGCTCACACGAAAGAAAAATATTGGTCAGTAAAATTTAGATTGTTTACTTAGGTGAAATAACACAAAATTAATTTTACACCTCAGACCGGACGTTACGCGCAAAAAAACATTTGGCATGTACTTCAGTACTACAACACGGGTTTTCCAGATGATAAGGAAGACATTTTACAGCATATTTCTCCGTGCTAAGACATTTTATAAACTGCTTTGTCGCCTCGCACAGATCTTTACGTGAATGTTTTAGATGTGCACGTAGCGTAAATTTGAACCTCTGTATCTCGGATACTATTAAAAATATTAAAAACATATCAGAGTTTTAGAGGTCAGCATCTCAGGGATACATTGTAAAAATTACAGCCATTTGCCATGCACATACGTCTTGGAATCCTCGACTGGATTTTGGTATTCAAAAAATAAGTTTCTGGGGTGTTCTCAATAACGTGGAGGTGGTTTTTCTAGACAAATGCCTAGAGAATGTGCTTTAAAATCTGAGCAATTTGCTGCGGTTATTTATTTTTTTATTTCGCCTCATACCGGATTTTGGGTGTAGAAGTTGTGTTACTTTGGATCTCTATATCTTGTAAATGGATAAAGAGATTAAGAAAATTTTCAAGGTAGTTGGAGAGCTTTATCTTAGGAATATATTGTAAAAATTTCAGACAGTTGCTGTGCACATACGTCTTGGAATCCTCGGCTGGCTTGTAGCTCACTGGCGAAGGCGAAAATGTAGTAAAAAAACCTTTTCTGTTGGGTTTTCCAAGGAACCGCCCACGAATTAATGGTGCCTCGATAAGTCCCATCAAGTCCACCGTAGACCACAGCAAATGCAAACAGAACCAACCTATTTGCTCCATTTGCCAAAGCAGGAGGAAATGTGTAATATTCATACTTTGACGCTATACTTTAGGATAGTGACACTGAGACGATCCTTCTCTTGGGTATACAAATGGTCCCTACCACAACGACTATCCAGATCACTTGACTTTACCTTTTTATCACCAATAGAACCCAGGGTATGAGTACAGGAAAATCCCGTTTCTATGTGCCGCGTTTTGAAACGCATTAGGACGCATGCCGTCGCATACATACCGATGCGATGAATATCTTGGTTGATTACTTCTTCGGAAGTGGTTCAGTACCCTACAAATGAAGTGTCCCCCTCAAAACATCATTGTACGTGACGATCATTAGATGGAATTTATTCAACATCGAATTTATTACAAGATTAAAAATACTATAAATCACTATGATTATCATTTTGTAATTATAATTGTTGATTAATCTGTATTTGCTTTCTTGAATAAAAATAAAACTAAATTTTACCAGAGCTGCCAGTTTCCATTGCAATGCTTTCCCACAACTTCATTAGAACCATTATGTATTTGTGACAATCATGCTCTTGGTTCCACAAACATTCCCGTTTGAAAACTGCCGATATTAATGCATTTTCATCCGTGGTAGAGAAGAGACAAATAAATCTACGCAATCACCAGCGTTTATCAGGTAGTCTAATCTTCGAAGCCACAAGGCGATACGCCAGGAAAGACCAACACGACCGGTAATCTGTGAGTATCTTAGCCACCTAGCGCTCAGTGCGGCCGGTCTCATGCGTGCAATGAGGCGAAGCAAGCCACGGGATAGCTACATGCATATATACAGATGGTGGTAGTATTGCGTACACAAGGTACAAAATGGCAGTGCATTGGCGGAGCTGTCATTTGTACTCAGGTGATTTACGTGAAAAAGTTTCCGATGTGATTATGGCCGCACGATGGGAATTAACAGACTTTGAACGCAGAATGGTTGTTGGAGCTAGATGCATGGGACGTACTATTTCGGAAATCATTAAGGAAATCAATATTCTGAGACCCTCTGTGTCAAGAGCGTGCCGAGGATACCACATTTCAGGCACTACCTCTCACCACAGACAACGCAGTTGCTGACGCCCTTCACTTAACGACCAAGAGCAGCGGCCTTTGCGTAGAAAATGGTTCAAATGGCTCTGAGTACTAGGGGACTTAACATCTGAGGTCATCAGTCGCCTAGAACTTAGAACTAATTAAACCTAACTAACCTAAGGACATCGCACACATCCATGCCCGAGGCAGGATTCGAACCTGCGACCGTAGCGGTCACGGGGGCCTGCTTTGCATAGAGTTGTCAGTCTTAACATACAAACAACACTGCGTGAAATGACCGCATAAATCAATTTGTGACGCACGACGAAGGTATCCGTTAGGACCATGCGGCAAAATTTGCCGGTAACGGGCTATGGCAGCACGTGATCGACGCCAGTGCCTTTGCTAAAAGCACGACTTCGCCTGCAGCGCCTCTCCCGGGCTCGTGACCATATCGGTTCTATCCCATACGACTGGAAAGCCGTGGCCTCGTCAGATGAGTGCCGATTTCAGTTGGCAAGAGCTGATGGTAGGGTTCGAGTGTGGCGCAGACACCACGAAGCCAGGAACTCAAGCTGTCAGCAAGTCACTGTGCAAGCTGTTGGTGGCTCCATGATGGTGTGGACTATTTTTACATGGAATGGACTGGGTCCTCTGGTCCAACTTAATCGGTCTTTGACTGGAATTGGTTATGTTCGTTACTTGCATACCATTTGTAGCCATTCATGGACTTCGTATTCCCAAAAAACGATGGAATTATTATGGATGACAATGCCCCATGTTACTGGGCCTCAATTGTTCACGATTGCTTTGAACAATATATTGGACACTGAAAGGTGGCTACACTGAGTCACAGCGCCAGAGATTGCACCAAAGATTATTATTCCGCCGCCTCCACTGGGGGCAGTAGTAGTTCAGAGGATGTCGAGAGCAGTCGTTGTTCTGTTGGGCGAGAGAGTAGACGATCTGAGTGTTGACTGAAATGTTGTACTGTTCGGTTGGTGTAATCTATAGATGGAAGAAGACGCAGCTGTCAGAATATATATGAGAAAGGAGATGGGCTTTTGATTTATGATGCTAGTGTAATGGAATATTTTCGTCAATATATAATGAGGTAAAAAGGTATTACAGTTATCTTTAATAACAATCCCTTTTGCTTACAGGTACAGTCAACAAAGCATCTGGCTCGTGTGCATTTATTAGACTTGTAATTCCTGTTTCTATGTGCAATTATAGTTTTTCTGGTTTATCAATTAGTTCATTGTAAATGGTGTTTAAAGTATTTTGTCGTATTGAGAAAGAACCAAGCCAGATACATGTATATTGAGTCACACTACCACACACAGAACAGTTACACTTGTGAAACTTCCTGGCAGATTAAAACTGTGTGCCCGACCGAGACTCGAACTCGGGACCTTTGCCTTTCGCGGGCAAGTGCTCTACCATCTGAGCTACCGAAGCACGACTCACGCCCGGTACTCACAGCTTTACTTCTGCCAGTATCTCGTCTCCTACCTTCCAAACTTTACAGAAGCTCTCCTGCGTACCTTGCAGGTACGCAGGAGAGCTTCTGTAAAGTTTGGAAGGTAGGAGACGAGATACTGGCAGAAGTAAAGCTGTGAGTACCGGGCGTGAGTCGTGCTTCGGTAGCTCAGATGGTAGAGCACTTGCCCGCGAAAGGCAAAGGTCCCGAGTTCGAGTCTCGGTCGGGCACACAGTTTTAATCTGCCAGGAAGTTTCATATCAGCGCACACTCCGCTGCAGAGTGAAAATCTCATTCTAGTTACACTTGTGCTTTGTTGTTTCGTAGCTTTTATAGTTGCAGGGGACTTAATTAATCAATTGTGTTAATGGAAATTCCTTGTCATTCTTTATTTTTATTTTTATGCAGTCAAAGTGCGTGCTAATACTAGTTAGGGTCAATCGGTCGAGAAGTCTCGTAACAGGTCACGCAGCTAGTAAAATTATTGCATTTATTCATAAATATTAGTCTTTTCTTATTAATTAAGCCCCCTTGCAACATTTGAGCGAATGATTTGAACACCCTTCACATACACCTGCGACACTTTCGCAATTATGGACGGTTATAGTGGCGGCATGGCTCAATATTTCTGCAGGGGACTTTCAACGACTTGTTGAGTGCATGCCACGTCGAGTTGCCGCACTGCGCCGGGCAACAGGAGGCCCTACACGATATTAGGAGGTGTCCCAGTGTAAACACACAACTCAGTGTAAATACGCAGCTGTTGGTTTAGCAAGGTGAGAATCGCCTGGATAGTCGCGATGTACCTATGCGCCAAGCGAGGCGCATCCGATATGGCTGCAGCCTATAGTACCTCAGATCTGCATTCTGCATCTGCATGTACTGTTACCGCAACGAAATGAAAATAACTCCCCAGAGACAGGTCTGCGGAGTGCATCGCCAGTGATTCATAAAGGCGCGCTGTGGAGACTTGGCATAACTTTGTGAAACGCCCTCCAGTTGTCTATTGTGACGTGGTGGGTCAGATAGACTGAGAAATCACCTGCTCGTTCGTCAATTCGCAGAAAGAGGCAAGTGCATGAACATAATCCGGTCACCTATCTTTCCAGGGCACTTCTATCCTCCTTCCCCCTCCCCCCCCCCCCCCCTCTTCTTCAGAGAACACAATTTATTTCGTAATATGGCTCTACTGCATGTAGACGTGGTGCACACTTTTAATATTTGTTTTAACCCACTTGACTTAAAAATGAACATTAACTGTATGCCATTAAACAATATTTTCCATAATCTACGATTTGTCCGTCCCCTGTAATGCAAAAACTACTATTCATAAAGAAAAATGCAGATGACCTTTCTAATAAGAAGTTGAATGAAGTTTAATTTTGTACTGGGAAACATTTCGCACAGAAGGCACAGTTTTCTAGTTATTCAAGAGAAACATAAAAACCCGAACCCCAACTGTCACACCCCATTCGGCAGAATTTTTGTATGTTGTTCGTAGCTCTCCCTCATACCACTGAACAAAAATTTTCTGCTGCACGAATTTTTTTCCCTAGTTATTGACTGGACTATGAATCGTGTGTTATTGAATGCTGATGTACATTATTAAGCACTGCTTAAGTCTAAAATTATAAAAATTATACATTTGTAAGTTATAACAATAACCACTCTTAAAGACTTGGTATTAAGAAACAGAACATCTTACTGTGTTTATCAATACTCAATGTAGCTCATGAAGATGACGGCTGGTATCAATTTCTTGTCAACCTCTTGAGCCAGCTGTTTAACCCTAAAATACATATAGATGCAAGTACCTGTTAAATTGTGGCATCCAGAATTATAAGCACACATGTTTCTTTTATAATAAGATATGTATGTTTCAGTTTTGGAAATGCTGGTGCGTTTTGTAAATCAAAGGTGAAAGCTATCATCTTGGAATCCAGTTCTGTGTTGCGCCAGCCGGAGTGGCCGAGCGGTTCTAGGCGCTACAGTCTGGAACCGCGCGACCGATACGGTCCTGCCTCGGGCATGGATGTGTGTGCTGTCCTTAGGTTAGTTGGGTTTAAGTAGTTCTAAGTTCTAGGGGACTGATGACATCAGAAGTTGAGTCCCATACTGCTCAGAGCCATTTGAGCTCTGTGTTGCAAGTAGTGTCGTTGGCCACTGCCATTCTTGTAACTTATGCTTTCTAACGATGACGCTCCCTTTCGACTTTAAGTTCCGTTTTCTCTACTTCTTAGAAGCTAAAATTTTAAATTACAATTACTCACAAAAACTGCACCTATGTTTACATGGTGGTCGAAATGAGAGACTGAAGTCACGTTTAAAATGTTTGCGATAGATGTGTTCCCACACACATTCCCTACTTTCAGACAAATATTATTACCTGTACAAATCGTGTACTTTGGTCACACTAATCTCAGCAGAATCTGTGGTCTGGGGTAGCATCGTTTTCTAGCAATGAAAACATCGTTGGTGACGGGTTCAGACCTAGCCATTGCTCAAACTTTGAGTAGAAATCATTAGCAATGGCGCCGAAGACTTCTGGCGTAGGAAGTCACCCACATTCTACCAACAGCCTTGTCAAAGAGATGGAGGAGTGGACAGAGGTTCAGAGCACTCTGTTGCTCTTTCAGGAGGACACTGCCCCTAAGAGCGGAAGAATCACCAGTTATCAACGGGAAGAGGATGCAGAAGGCATTTGAAACCACTGTATTAAAGACACATTAGATGTATGCATACAACATGTGGCATGTAATTGAAAAAGTGTCTTGATAAGTCCTCCAATAGTAATTGATTCCAGATTAGTCCTCAATTCAGACGTTTGAAAGGGAACTTCCAAGGCGAAGGTGATCATGAGAATGATGAAATAACCAACGCAAGGGAGACACACTACGAGTCAGTATGTGGAATGTAAGAAATTTGCTAAAAAATCGGAAAAGGAAGATGCTAAGGCTCAATCTAGATATATTGGGAGTCAATGAAGTGAAAGAAGATAAGGATTTCTCGTCAGAAGAATATAAGATAATATCAACAGCAGCAGGAAATATTATAACGAGAGTAAGATTCATTATGAGTAAGAAAGTAGGTAACAGAGTGAAGTACTGTGAACAGTTCAGTGACAGGATTGCTCTTATCAGATTCAACAGAAAACCAAGGCCAACAACAATAGTTCAGGTACACATACCGACTTCCCAAGAAGAGGATGAACACATAGAGAAAGTATATGAGGATATTGTACAGGTAATTCAATATGTAGAGCGAGATGATAATGTAATTGTCATGGGAAGTGGAATGCGACTGTTTGGAAATAAGGGGAAGAAAATGTTATGGGAGAATAGGACTTGGTAGTATGAATGAAACACGTGAAAGACTAATTGTTTTCTGCTATAAATTTCAGCTAATAATAGCGAATGATCTGTTCAAGAATCATGAGAAGAGGAGGTGCATTTGGAACAGGGCCAGACATACTGGAAGATTCCAGACGGATTATGTCATTGCCAAGACAGAGATTCCAAAATCAGATATTCGTTTGCAAAGCATACCCAGGAACAGATATAGACTCAGACCAGAATTTAGTAACCATGAAGAGTAAACTGAGGTTTAAGAAACAATGTAGAAGGAAGTGGAATACTAAAGTACAGAGGAATGGTGAGACACATTTGAAGTTCGCTAAAGATGTGGATACTACGATAAGCAATGCCATAGTGTCAGTTTAGTCGAAGAGAAATGAACAACTCTAAAAAGAGCAACCACAGATGTGTCAGACAGACAAACATAGGTACAAGGAACGTAACTGCTAACAAGGGAACCTCCCCATCGCACCCCCCCCCCCCCCCCTCAGATTTAGTTATAAGTTGGCACAGTGGATAGGCCTTGAAAAACTGAGCACAGATCGATCGAGAAAACAGGAAGAAGTTGTGTGGAACTATGAAAAAATAAGCAAAATATACAAACTGGGTCGTCCATGTGCAATATAGGCAATATAAAGGCAATGTGTGACGTGGAGAGCCGTGGTCCCGTGGTTAGCGTGAACAGCTGCGGATCGAGAGGTCTTTGGATCTAATCTTCCCTCGACCGAAAATTTTAACTTTTTATTTTCAGTTTATGTGACAAACCCTTATGTTTTCATCACTCTTTTTGGAGTGATTATTACATCCACAAGAAAACCTAAATCGGACAAGGTAGAAGAATCTTTTTACCCATTCGCCAAGTGTACTAGTTAGGTGTGTCGACAACATATTCCTGTCATGTGACGCACATGCTGTCACCAGTGTCGTATAGAATATATCAGACGTGTTTTCCTGTGGAGAAATCGGTTGACCTATGACCTTGCGATCAAATGTTTTCGGTTCCCATTGGAGAGACACGTCCTTTCGTCAACTAATCGCACGGTTTTGCGGTGCTGTCGCAAAACACAGACACTAAACTTATTACAGTGAACAGAGAAGTCGATGAACGAACGGACAGATCATAACTTTGCGAAAATAAAGAAAGCAAAATTTTCAGCCGAGGGCAGATTCGCACTTTTTTTTTTTTTTTTTTTTTTTTTGTAACCATATATATTTATTTAAATATTTTAACAACGATACTAAAGACCTGCCATTCCGCAGTTGTTCACGCTAACCACGGGACCACGGCGCTCCTCGGCTCACATTGCCCTTAATATTGCCTATCTTAGGCATGGACGACCCAGTTTGTATATTTTGCTTATTTTTTTCATAGTTCCACACAACTTCTTCCTGTTTTCTCGATTGACCTGTGTTCAGTTTTTCAAGGCCTATCCACTGTGCCAACTTATAACCAAATCTGAGGGGGGTGCGATGGGGATGTTCCCTTGTAAGAAACCTTGGGTAATGGGAGAAGTACATCAACTGATGGACGAAAGAAGGAAGAAAAAAAAATCAGGGAAAGACAGGAATCATACCAAAATACAAATCATTTAGAAATGAAATAAATAGAAATTTAGGGTATGCAGAATGAAATAACTGCAGGAAAAGTGCGAAGAAATATAAAAAGAAACGACTGTCAGAAGGACTGATGCATCATATAGGAAAGTCAAAACAAAACAAACGTTAGCGATTCTGAACCTGTACTGTTTGCAGGTGACACTAGTCTATTGATTGAAGGAAATAAAGAAGAAAATCTCACTGCATCTGCAAAAGATATTACGAAAGAAGTGTCTGAATGGTTTACCAGAAACAGGCTAATAGTTACTCCCCAAAAACGGTACTCATGAATTTCCTCACAGATCAAAATAAAAATGCAGTACAACCTGTAATATGTATAGATAGCCAAATCATTAGTGCTGTCAATGAAACTAAATTTCTTGGGATTCAGATCCAGGAAAATGCTAAATGGAGCAGTCATATCACATCCCTAAATTCAAAACTAGCAAAAATGAGCTATGTAGTAAGAATTATTTACAACAATACTGCGCAGAAATGGTCAGGGCTGTATACTTTGCTTGTGTACATACTGAAGGACGGTATCATTTTCTGGGGAAATGTAAACCAGGCCATAACAGTTTCCAGGAAACGAAATTCAATTACAAGAATAATGCAGCAAGTGAGCAGCAGAAAACCATGTAAACCTTTCTTTAAGGATCTTAATGTCTTACCCCTTCCCTGCATTTATATGCTGGAAGTTGTATTACATGTCAAAAAAGTATACGGAGAAAAGACAACATTTTTCCTCAAAACGAAAGTGTATGTTTGCTGTTTGAAAAACCAATAGATAAAAAGATTTTCTGTCCAATATCCTGTGTATGGTATATGTATTGTAAAAGAGATTTACATGGACAAATAAATAAATAAACTAAAAGCAACTGTGGCAACATTAAGAGTGCAGTCTGAATCCCACTCTTAAATGCAGAAGAGAGAGTGGACAGATGGAAAGAGTACAAGGGAAGTGTGAAAGAAGAAGAAACTGGGGTTGATATTGAAGTGACAGGGGATCCTGTATTACAATCAGAATTTAAAAGAGCTATAGAAGACTTGAGTTTAAATGAGGCTGTAGAGACAGATAAAATTTTATTGGAATTTCTAAAATCACTGGGGCAACCAGATCACTGTTCAGGTTGGTGTGTAGGATCTATGAGTCGGGCGACTTAACATCAGACTTCTGAAAAATATCATCCACACAATTCTAAAGATAACAGGAACAGATAATTATAAGAAGTATTGCACATTCAACTTAACAACTTATGCATCCTAGCTGCTTACAAGAATAATATACAGGTGTATGGAACAGAAAATTGAAGATGTCAGGCGATCAGCTTGATTTCAGGAAAGATAATGACACCAGATAGCCGGGATTTATGTTGCCCCTTATAATGGGAGCAAGACTCAAGAAAAAAAAGACACATTCATAGGATTTTTCACTATGGAAAAAAGCTTTTCACAATGTACAATTGTGCAAAATGTTGGAAATTTTGAGAAAACTAGAAGTAAACCACAGGTATCAAACAGTAACATACAACATCCACAAGGTGCAGGAGAGGAAAATAAAATTGGAAGAGCAAGAATCAAAAAGGTTTTAAGACAGGGATGCAGTCTGCCGCCCCTACTGTTCAATACAGACATAGAAGAAACAATGACAAAAATTAAAGAAAGTTTCAAGAATGGTATTAAAATTCAGGGTGAAAGGAGATCAATGATAAGAATCATTGATGAGATTGCTATTCTCAGTGCAGATGAAGTATAATTACAGAATCTGTTGAGTGGAATGAACAAGCTAATGAGTACATAATGTGGACTGAGACTAAAGCAAAGAAAGAGGAAACTAATGAAAAGTAGCAGAAATGAGAATAGCGAGAAACTTAACAACAAAATTGGTGACCATGAAGTAGAAGAAGTTGTATAACACGTGATGGCCAAAGCGAGGAGGATGTAAAATGGAGACTGGCACAGGCAAATAGGGTGTTCCTCGCCAAAAGATGTCTCTTGGTAACACATGTAGCGGCTAATTTGAGGAAGAAATTTCTGAGAATGTATGCTTAGGGCATAGTACTGTATGATAGTGAATCGTGGACGTGGGAAAACCAGAACAGAAGAGAATCAAGTGTTTGAGATGTGGTGCTACAGAAGAATGTTGAAAATAAGGTGGACTGATAAGACAAGAAATAAAGAGGTTCTCTACAGGTTCAGAAAGCACTGACAAGAAGAAGGAGCAGGAAGATAAGACACATTAAGACAACAGGAAATGGTACTAGAAGGTGCTGTAAAGGGTGAAAACTTTAGAGGAAGACAGAGGTTGGAATACATCCAACAAATAACTGAGGATGTTGAGTTCAAGAGCTGTTCTGGGATGACAAGGTTGGCAGAGGAGAAGAATACTTGGTGGGCTGCATCAAACCACTCAAAAGACTGACAACTCGAAAAAAAGCTCAAGATTTAAACATGTATTGTCTGGATTATCTTCCCTTGCATAATGTGTCCTGGAAACTGAAAGCTTTCAGTGCATTCCTTTACATAACTGGTAAGCTCCTGATCTCATGTTTGCCCCTTCCATCAACCTGCCTTCTCCCTTGCTTTTTGTTAGAAGCCTAGAAAGTCTTCCATTATAAACTAGAAGTGTATTCAAAATAAAATTCTTGCATCCCATAACACTGGTTCCGTTTATCCCTACTAGATATTCATAGATACAACTTTTCAGAGAACCAGAGTCATCTTTTGGGCATCAGTAATTAACTGTATATCAGAGACATAAACGATTCAGATAACTATTTTAGTGATCAGTATCGCCCACAGCCTAAAAATGGTCAAATAATTTCTTTCTTTCATCATCTGAAATTTTATTATAACATTTAAATACACAATGGCAGTTCCCATTTCTAAAAGTTTTGGCAACATTTATTTCACCAGTTTTTGTAGTGTATAACTATCCAGTGTTCCTTTTCCAATTATTTTGTTCATACAAGCCTGTTTTTTTAACATCATTTTTGGTTCAAACACACTTTCTTTTCTGTGAACATCTGCAGTTGTGCCACGACCTTGCCTAGTCGATGGTGCGGACCTCCCGCAACATTCCTTATGCTCCTCGGAGTATGGGACTTCATCATCATCATCATCCTCCCAGCCACCAGTAAATATAGGGCTATGTGCTGTTATGTCATTTCTTGCACTTTTTATTTGAAAACTCATCTTAATCAATACTGGTATCTAAAATTTGAAACAAAAGATAGGTGTTACAACTTATAATATAGCACTACTTTAGTGTAAGTATGTATACAATGTTAATAAATGAAGATAGAAAAACATTTTCGATTATTATTACCAACATAAACGAACTTTGTGAGTACATTTTATTTTTTTTCCAAATTATAGCTCGTATACCCAGAAAATTATTCTGTTTATTACATTTACCTTCCACAACTTGAAAATCTGTACAGGCAGCTCCATCAGGGTCACTTAATATCAATTTAAAATCAGCCTTTCTTGAAAAGAATCAGATCACATCAAAATATGATGAAGCACATGAAGCTGTATCACTATTGCATGGTTTCTCTAGCTTGTCTGCATTGTGGTGCAGTCTGGTGGCAGGATAATGAAGTTGGAAGTGCATCACTTTTAAAATAAGGTGTAAATTGTTTGCATAAACATATAAGTGTAGCTAACTACATTTTAGTAAAAAGTGGACTTGTACCACTATTGAAATAAGGCCTCTGAATTAGAATAGATCTTTATTCATTCGGGTAATCATGTAGTAGGCAAATCTTACATTCTGATGTAGGATAACTCAGTATATAACAAAATATAATGTTACATCATTTATATTTATTATACTATTTTTACGTTAAATAAGCATTAAGTACAGGTAGAAAGAGAATATACTTTAGAAACAGAAATAGCATATGCTGTACAGGTACAGTGCTACTTGTATTACAGTAACATTTACATAGTAGATCATTAAGGTATATAAGGGCTAGTAACATTTATATAATACATTACTCAAGTATAGACACAAATATTTGGTGTACTATCTGAAGGATCTTGTTCAGGTTGTAGAAACAGTATGCCTTAACAGCTGACTTGAACTGCAATAATTTATTTATTGATTTAATTTCTGGGGGACACTTATTACAAATAAGCTTATTATAAATAACTTTTCCATAATGTGGTGTCCCTTTTTTATTTAGGCTAGTGTCTGCTAGCTCTTTACGAAACTTTACTCTTTCCTTATGGAAGTGGATACTTTCTTTTTTTTTTTTAATCGAGTGGGATTTTCCATTTCACATCTTTCACAAAAACATTTGTCTCAAACACATAGGTACATGGAAGTGAGCAGATTTGCAACTTCTTAAAGAGTGGCCTACAGGTTTTGTTCCATTTTACACAATTTCCGTTATTATAATTATAATCCTTTTTGTAGCCTAAAGCGCTTTGGTCTGACAGAATAGTTAGCTCATATTTAATATCTCCATAGTTTGACTAAAGTTGAGTTAATTTATTGAAAATTTGATGTTGCACTTCCAGTTTTTGGGCATGCTTCTAATCTCCATTTCATCAAGCCTAAGCAATAGTTTAGTATGATCTATGATATCAAAAGTTTCATCGCTATTTCATTTTTTGAAGAACTTCACTTAAAAGTTCAAAATTCTCTGTATTTTAGACACTTCTTCCCCTTTATATTTGTGAAACAGTGTTTTCAGATATGGTGAGAATATTCCTGTTTGAAATGAACTATTACAAATGTGACCTAAATGTTCTGTAGTGAGATCTCCACACTTCTATAAAGACTGTCTGGGATGTCTTCTGTTCCAGTGGAGGTGTTCAATTTTGAACTTATCGTAACTGACAGGACTTATTTCTGGGTTGCTGGGAAGAGAAAGAGTGAAGTAGGATTTTATTTGTTATTTTCAGATGATTACAGACAGTTGAGAGCTGCATCAAACCAGTCTCAGGACTGAAGACCACAACAACAACAACAACCAGACAGTTTTTAATGCAATGTTTGTTTCCAGTGAATAACTGCTCATTCATATTGCTCAAATAAGTATTGAACACATTTGCTGCCATGACCATTATCAGTTCATTGTTTTACTATATTCCATACAGCTTTCATTTTGTTATTGAAATTGTTTATATGATAGCCATTTGCCATTACTTCGTCTCCTTTGAAAACTTTTTAAAGTATCATTTATATTTTTTGAAATATGTGTGGTATTCATTAGATACTATAGAAGACTTGGACCTCTCATATGCCTGCCGGAGTGGCCGAGCGGTTCTAGGCACTTCAGTCTGGAACCGCGCGACCGCTCCAGTCACAGGATCGAATCCTGCCTCAGGCATGGATGTATGTGATGGCCTTAGGTTAGTTAGGTTTAAGTACTTCTAAGTTCTAGGGGACTGATGACCTTAGCTGTTAAGTCCCATAGTGCTCAGAGCTTTTTTTTGAGCTCTCATATAATCTTCACTGAGCAGTACACGACCCTTTTGTACCTGTTGTCAACCAATATCTTTTTTTTCTGTTAAGCGTACAAGACTTGATCTTCTGTTTTTTATCTGGAAATGACATGTTAAAATAACGTGAGAAGACATCCACAAATATGTTGAACCTAACATCTGTACTTTCATGTTTGTACACTTCATGCCATGTTTCCTTCTTTAGCACATTCCTAAAGTGCTCATTGTTTTGGTTGCTAAAGGTTCTTCCTATTTTCATTGTTTCAATTTACTTAGTTAAGCTGAGTGCTGATGAATTCCAAGAGGCTTTGTATAGTGATCACTGCAACTTGTGTTTATGTTTCTAGGTGTGGATTCATGATTTTTCTTATTTATCGATATCAATAGTGGAGCTTCACACACTTATGATTGTGATGGGGGAATTTGTAATTGTGAGTCAGTTTTGTGTTGCACATCTAACCATAAGATCATCTGCATCTTTTGTAAGTTCCTTGAAGCCAGAGTTTTGTTCAGGTCTCTGATACTGTCAAGACTACCTTCAAGTTTGTCAAAGAATATTTTTATATTTGAGGTAAAACTTCTGCACAGACAAAGTTTGACTGTTTTATTGGGGTTAGTTCTACACCAGAAATTTCAGAATCATCTTCTTCTCTAATCTGTTTCTGCTGCCCATATGCAATCCGAACATCTCACTTGGCAATGTATTTGTAAATAAATGTGAACTGTAACTTAATCTCATATTATGTGTATCTGACTTCTGTATAGAGCAATAAATGTAGCTCAAAAGGAATTCAAAACTAGCTTTACTCATTCATTTACTTACAGAATGAAACTTGTATCTCATCTAACACTTTTACTATCATATTTGATCCGCCACATGATTTCTTGGAGAAATCCATTTTCGAAGACTTTATTTGTGGTACCGTATTTTCTTCAAAAATGGTTCAAATGGCTCTGAGCACAATGAGACTTAACTTCTAAGGTCATCAGTCCCCTAGAACTTAGAAGTACTTAAACCTAACTAACCTGAGGACATCACACACACCCATGCCCGAGGCAGAATTCGAACCTGTGACCGTAGTGGTCGCGCGGTTCCAGACTGTAGCGCCTAGAACTGCTCGGCCACCCAGGCTGGCCCGTATTTTCTTTTGGTAATGTTTCCATGAGCTCTTGAGCTGAAGTCTGTACAACTATATTTCATGTATGACGTAAGGTTAATTCAAAGTTGTTGTCTTGTCACATCGCATCAATATATTCCACAATGGATTTCAAACTGCGGCATTCACACAGTCGTTCTATGGCATGGAACATTCTCATGTCATATCACTGTCGGGATTTCTCTAGAAGAAAGTTTTGACATTGATATTGGGGGCGGGGGGGGGGGGGATGGGAAATTTGTCATCGTTTGCTCAAATAGGAAATTAACCTATTTCGCTACATTCAATCACTTTATGATAGTGGATGTCATACATTTGTGTCTTACTAATCTCTGTTTTACTATTTTACTTTGTTTTCACAGCAAATTGTAAATGTTCTATGACAACTAGTATACATTTTTTCCCTTGAGTGTATAGGCAAGGCCAGATACCTGAAACTGAAAAATGATGTTCTACAATACACATACACTGTTTATAAATCAGAACAAAAATTTGTGAGTGCAGGCTTTCTTGGCGAATTTCATATATGAAGTCTTCACAGGTTGTCAGTCGAGTAGCGTCGCCGACTCGTAGCAACGTTTCGATGGAATGCATCTCCATCATCTTCAGGCGAAGTGTCGGGATATCGTCGGTCGTGGGCTGATATCTCTGCTTGACCTGGAGCGGCCTGTTGGGAGGGGGGGGGGGGCGTGTGTGGTGTTCGTGTCCTGCCGTCCATCTCTGTCTACTCCGTCCGTGGCCCTTGGTGGAACGGAACGTTCTTCTCTGATTTTCCTGATTGCAGGCTCCCAGGCTGTGCTGAGATGGTAGTCACCGTCGCGGTTGATTAGGTTGTCATGCAACCATATTTCTATGGACTCTTTGATTACTGAGTCCCAAAATCCGTTTGTACTGCATATTTTCTTTGTGTCCTCGAAATTGAAGGTCTGACCCAAGCGTACATGCCTGATGTGTTTATTGCGGTGCTGTGAGATGCGACACTGCATCTGTCCTATATATTGCATCCCATATTTGCATCCAATCTTGTACGCACCAGGTGCCGTCAGACATAGTGGATCCTTGGTTGAACTGAGAAGGTCTTTGATTTTTTCCCGCTGCACGGAATTCTTGAGAATTCTCGCGATCTTGGCTGTTGGAGGACCCGTGTATGGCAAGAATGCAAAGCCCATTGCTTCGTCTTCATTTGGTCTCTCTTCTCTCTTCTTGTGGTCGGTCTTCAGGGCTCTCCTTATTTGTATCTACTGTATCCATTTTTCTTGAAGGTGTCCTTGAGGTGTTACAATTCTCCTGACAAATGTGCCTTATCGCAGATGGACCTGGCCCTGTGCGCTAAGGTGTTGGGGTACAGAATTGCGTTCTGCAGGCTGGTGGCAGCTGTTGGCATTAAGATAGAGGTCCGTGTGTGTTTTCTTTCTGTACACTGCGTGTCCCAGCATGCTGTCCATGTTTCTCGTGATCAGGATATCCAGAAAGGGTAATCTTCTTTTCTCTTCTATCTCCATGGTAAATCTGATATTTCCAGGTATACCACTGAGGTGTTGATGGAACTCTAGCAGTCTGTCCCTGCCCGTGGCCAAACTACAAAAGTATCTTCAACGTACCTGTAGAAGGCTTCTGGCTTGTGTTTAGCAGTGTCCAGTGCTAGCTTTTCGAAGTGCTCCATGTATAGGTCGGCTATGCCTGATGCTAGGGGGGGAGCCGATAGCTACACCATCTTCCCACCACATTTGAAATAGGTGGTGGTTAGCACATGGCGAAAGAGCTTGATGATGTCCTCCTCAAAGTGTTCTTCGAGTAAAGCCAGGGGGTCTTCTATTGGTACTTGTGTGAACAAGGATGTCACATCTAAGCTGACTAGTAGGTCTTCATTTTCCAGCTGCATGCCCTGTAGTACCTTCACAATCTCAGTCGAGTTTTTCACATAATGTGGACTGTAACCCACCAAGGGTTTTATCATCTGTGATAAATGCTTAGCAATACCATATGTCGGCGAGTTAATAGTGTTTAAAGTAGGCCTTCTTTGTGGACCTTTGGGAGGCCATAGAGACGTAGTGGTGCCGGTGTCCTCGGGTACAGCTTCCTGATGATATTCTTCTCTAGTCCCGAGTTGTTGAGCATCTCAACGGTCTTGCGAGTCACTGTTGTGGTGGGGTCCTTCCCTAGTCGTTTGTAGGCAGGATCCTGCAGGAGGGCGTCGACTTTTTGCCAATAGTCTTCTGATTTAAGCAGCACCATTGCGTTGCCTTCGTCTGCTGCCAAGACCAGTGTGTCGTGTTCCCCCCTGAGTGCCCGTAGTGCCTTGTGTTCTGCCACCAAAATGCTATTTTTCGACATCATTGCTTTGTCTAGTACTTTGCAGACGTCTCTTCTTACTTCTTCTGCAGCCTCTTCAGGTAGGCTCCTTATGGCTCTCTCTACCCCACTCATGATGTCCCGTTTCGGCAGGGTCCTCGGAACCGAGGCGAAGTTTAGGCCCTTGGACAGCACCTCTTGTGTTGGTCCACCCAGTTCCTTGTTTGTTAGATTAATGACCACCTTGTTAGGAGATGGTTTTTATTTGTGTTGTCGCATTGCCGGAAGTGGAAGGAATTTCTTGCACTGCCTTTCGGTGGATTTCTTCTTGGCCCATTCGCCATTGGCAAATGTATTGCCTTCTATCCAGTCCCAGGTGTGTTCCAGGAGACAGGAAGCCAATCGGAGGTGTAGAGAAAGCAGGCTTCTAGCGTTCTTGTCGCGTTCCAGTCTTGTGACCCTGATGTGTTCTCGTACTAGGGCCGCGCTCGCCCGTCGTAAGACGTGTCTCGTCCTGTTGGTATTGACAGGATGCCGCAAGTTGGTCAACTTAGGCATCACCTCTTTATCCCGCCATCAGAGTAAGAAGTCCAACCTGCTGAGCCGCTTCCCATTCTTGCTCCGTAGCTACGATGTATATGTACATACCTCCCTGTAGATGTATTTTATATGTGAGTGCAGGCATTCTCGACGAATTTCATACCTGAAGTCTTCACGGGTTGTCAGCCGAGTTGCGTCGTCATCTCGTAGCAACACATGAAGTGAAAAACGTTTTCCGCGCAGCGTGGAGGGTAAAAGTCGTAGAGGGAGACTAAGAGATGAATACACTAAGCAGATTCAGAAGGGTGTAGGTTGCAGTAGGTACTGGGAGATGAAGAAAATAAAGTAGCATGGAAAGCTGCATAAAACCAGTTTCTGGACTGAAGACCACAACAACAACATATTAGAAAACTAGTTTCTTTGTTTTGATGTGTCACAAAAATGTAATTAATTTGTAAATTTAATTCTTTTTGATGTACAAAAATTTTCTTGTTGCATTCTCTGCAACTTCGTCAATGCATAACCCTGATTGCTCTTTTCTGCAGTACTGATGTTTTGTTCATATGTATGTCAGCAGCACAATGTTATATCATTAGCCCACGGTTAATCAATGCAAGAATAGTCTCCTAAAAAGTTGTTTTTGATGTTGGCTTGGAGGCTACTTTTGATAACTGGCTAATCAAGTGTAGTGAACTACTGATTTTGTAACACATACGAGGGTGAGTGAAATGAAAACCTTAAATTTGTAATAACAAATCGAAATTTCGCGCCGTTATCGTGTAAGCTGGTAAGTGTGCTACAAACAGAGTGCAGAATGGCCTGTAGGTGGCAGCATAGTGCAGATGCACACATACCGTGGCAGTATCAGTATAAAGATGGCCGCCCCACTTGCGAGTTGCACCAGGGAAGAACATCGTTCTGTTATTCAGTTTTTGCGTAGTGAAGGTCTGAATCCTATTAAAATTTATCGACGAATGAAGGTTCAGTACGGTGATGCATGTTTGTCACAGCAGCAAGTCTACGAATGGAGTAGGAAGTTTGCAAATGGTGAGACTTCAGTGGAAGATGCATCTCGTCCAGGTCAGGCACAACGAGTTGTGACTCCACAGAACATTGGAGCTGTTTGAAGTCATAGCGAAGGAAAACCGCCGAGTGACACTGAATGACATTGCAGTACGTTTACAGATTAGTCATGGGTCAGCACACCACATTGTGCAAGATGTGCTCAAGTTTCACAAAGTTTCTTCAAGATGGGTGCCATAGCAGCTGACTCCTGAAATAAGAGAACGACGTGTTGATGCTTGTGAAGAACATCTTCGGCGCTTTGAACGAGAAGGTGATGGCTTCCTTGCCAGGATCGTTACTGGGGACAGAACCTGGGTTCACTTTCACCAACTGGAAACGAAGAGAACGAGCTAGGAATATCGCCATTCCTCATCAGGAAAAGCAAAGAAGTTTAGAACAGAACCATCATCAGGGAAGGTTATACTGACTCTTTTTTGGGACGAAAAAGGCGTCATTTTGGAGCATTACGTGCCTAGAGGGACCACTGTCACACCCTGATGTGCAACTACAGCTCCTAGGACGTGACGCTCACAGGAAGAGCCAAATGCATATGAGATAATAAACAAAAACCAGGCTTGATGTCTGATACTGCCAGCCGGAGTGGCCAAGCGGCTCTAGGCGCTACAGTCTGGAACAGCGCGACCGCTACGGTCGCAGGTTCGAATCCTGCCTCGGGCATGGGTGTGTGTGATGTCCTTAAGTTAGTTAGGTTTAAGTAGTTCTAAGTTCTAGAGGACTGATGACCTCAGATGTTAAGTCCCATAGTGCTCAGAGCCATTTGAACCATTTTTGTCTGATACTCAGAGCGGGAAAAATCAGTGATTTCAACAAGAATTTCAGAAAAGATTTATTACAGGAAGATCCAGAAAAATTAAATGTGTCAGTCTACCTTTAATAGTGCTAATATATTACAGATATGGCCTGAAAAGAATGAATGTGCATCAGAAAATGATTATTAAAATAAAAGGTCTACTGAGCATTCTTTCTGGCATTTGTAAGAAATGCTGTTTTGATTACTTGATACTCAAACATCATCAGTCAAGAACAAATTTTAATTTTTTTAGAGGTCCAGTGACTAAGTAAAATAAAGTGAATGGCTGAGAGACTCTAATGGGCAGGTTCAATCACCTAATTGCAAATGCCTTGCCTAACCTCTTCGCCAGTAGATATATAATGACAGTTTTGATGCGAAGTAGGTCACCATTAACATCATTGACGACATCAATGACGATGTCGTCGATGAGTCATGGGATATCCCCCACACACCACCACCCCCACTGACAAAGGAAAATTGCCTTTTGTATAAAATGGCGGAATTCAAATGTTGTCAGGTAATTCAAAATATTGTTAGGAAATTCAAAAAATAACACAACTGCGATAGCATATTTCATGTGGGAGGAGGACTGTTGTCATAAGCATAAATTGCTTGGAAATTCAAGAAGACACATTGTCTTGTTGACTGACGTGGCATACTGGCCCTGTCTCCATGATGTCAAAATCTGAGACTTGGAATAAGAGCAACAACCTAACCATGACATCAGAATCCAAGATGGATGACCTGGAATAAAAGATGGCGACCGAACATGGCGACCAGGGCATACTGCCACGACTCTATGATGTCACAACCCAACTCAGACCCATTGGGCTATTCATAACAGTGTATAATTCTGGCATCCTGGCCCAGAACTTGAATACTGGCCTTGACTCTAGGTGGACTATTTTCATAACAGTGTAGGATTCTAGCATATTGGCCCAGATTTTAGGTAATGCTTTGTCGTGGTGACTGACTTGGGAAACCGTCACTGGCTCTGTGACATGACAATCCAGCTCAGACCTGTTGGGCTATTTATAATGGCATCAGACTCTAAGTTTTCGAATACTGACACTCTGACTTCTGAGAGAAAGGATGTTTCAGCAGACCTGCTTGACATATTTTCCTTAGCTACTATTTACTCAGAAGTGTATGGTCACAACTTTTCTAGCTCTAAGTTTATATATCTCTACTTGTATCTTCATTTAAACAAACATTGAGGAGGGAAGGGTAAGGTTCTCTGCTTCTGTCCCACACCACATTACACCGCCACTCCAAACTAACAGTCATTGGACACTTACTGGAGGCTGGAGCCGCTTCACATCATCTGACTTGCTGCCGAGCACTACTCACTGGATGCACTGCCCTGAGTGGCTTGTGTGTTGTGCGAAAAATCTGGGCACAATTGCATAGTACCCTTTCACCAAGATGCCATATCCAAATGATTCACATTCTACCTACTGTACACCATGACCATGGCCATTGTCCACGAATTAGAGCAGGCCTGTTGGGCTGTTTATAACAGTGTGGAATGCTGGCATTCTGGCCCAGAACTGGAATACTGTCCCTGGCTCTAAGAAGTCAGGATTGAGGTAAGACCTGTTGACCTATTTACGACAGTGTGGAATTCTGGCATACTGCCTAGATGTGAGATACTGTATCATTCTTACTATAATCAATTATTCACTCAGAGTTTTATGAATGCTTCTCCCAATTCTAAGTTTATATCTCTCCACTTGCAACTTTATTTAAATAAAGTGCGAGGAGGGAAGGACTCGCCATCCCAACGCCAACGCCACCACTGCCACCCCATTGTAACTCACCAGACCACAATGGACTGCTGCTAACATGTGACAGTGCACACCACACCAGCTGGGTGACACAAATCTCAGCACTGCCGCACGATGCACCTCTAAGATTTGGATGCTTTCAACTACAAGAATAGAGAGCAGCGACTATGTCATACAGTGAGGAATACAAGCAAACATCTTAACACCATACAATCCATGTGCCCTGCCACTAACAGCATGCTTGCGATGAATGTCCTCTTGCATACACTCTGAGTTCGAAGAGAGCCTGCACTGCCATAAATATACAGTGCTGTTATGTAATTCATGTGGTATTATGTGGTTCTGTCTGCAGCGCCATAAGCTCGCCACTAACGAAAATGGCGGTATACGATATACTCCATATGCACTGCATAAAGACTTGCAGAGTGTAATGAAACCCGATGTTTCAGCTGGATCTCTAAGTCGGACATTGAAATACTGAGAGCAAAGTGGTATCATTTCTACAGAAGTCAGAAAACGTATGAGATTTACTGACAATTCTTGAAAAATGGGAATGGCTGTTAAGTAGTATATCGATATACATTACAGTGCCCATTTTGTGTTAAACAAGAAGAGAATAATACATATCGAATTTGTTACATAAAACGTAGAATCCACCCTTGATTTATGGTGTATGATTAACATCACCCTCTATGCAGAATTTCTAAACAACGTCAGGTGAGCTCATGCAGTAAGTCATTGCATTTTCACATCAATTTTATGGTCAAATCAATGAATAACGTATAGAAATCGATTAAATTTCCACCTAAAGAAGGAGTAGTCATATGCATTTCTGCTCATGTTGCAACATCTCTGAACAGTATTTAATACATGAAATCAGCGAACATGCACCAAAATAATAATTTAGTTTCATAAATCAGAGAATTTTTGCATCAAACCTATTCCCCCCCCCCCCCCCCCCAATGATTGGATAAGTATATCAAATTATCAAATACAATTACCCATCCACCCACTATACTTGATGTTGCAGACAAACAGAGTGAGCTGAGTTCTTCACACAATGTACATGGAATGTAGGTTATTCTGTCCAAAAAATGGTATAAGACATGTTCAAAAACTGGACACCCAACAAGCACTAGCAACAGGGACCTTTAGTTATGTGTATCACCTCGATGACAGTTCTTTAAAAACAGGAATGTCAACTTACTAATGTGTTTGTCCAATTCTGGCTGGCTTGGAATACTGAGACAGGCTCTATAAGGTCAAAATCTAAGATGGCAATACAAGATAATACTTGAATGAGCCACGATATGTGTATTGTCACGAAACGAAAGATCTAAGAGGTTTTCAGGTGCAGCTTCTCGCAGTTTCTTCCAACATATGACCATTATCAGGTATCTTTCTATCATACTCCTGCAGTAGTGGTGGGAAGAGTGTGACACATTCGATTGTCAAAAAGTTAGGTTTCCGGTGAGATAGGAAAATATGTTTAAAATCTTAACAACAATAAGCATGTGCTATAGGGAAAGTATGGAATAAACAACATGTAGGTACAACCTATTGCAACCTAAGTTCAAGAGCAACTTAATGTTACGGTCCTACTAAGCTGCGGTTATTCGTGTACATTAAAGAAGAACCGAGAGCTGCAGTATTGTAGACAGCTGTTTCATCAAAAAATCAATTTTAACGTCAGCCAAATCCCATTTACGTGGTATTATCAAATGTCTTTTAGATGCTTTCTTGAAGATTTTAGCCAGTATTTCTCCTGCTGTTGTATTGGCACCCCCATCTAGGAGAAATGATTCGCAGCCTTGAAGCCATCTCTCACAGAGATGGACTTGACAAATTTACCTGTAGACAGCTGTTAAATGTATCACAAGCATTTCAAAAGCTTTCGTCAGTTGGACTCACCAATCTACCAAGAACCTGAAGGTTGCCTATACCATGTGGTATGACGATTCACAATCACGTATAAGGAGAATTATATGTGTCAAACAGGTGAACAACACAAGGTGTTTGTGGCGGCAGGGAGGGAGCGACTGCCCCTTGTGAGTGTCACCATACCCTGCACTGCATAATCTCACAATCGCATCGGGATACAGTACTGTAGAATACTATCCTGTTAAAGTGATTTACCACCTGTCTGAAACCGCGTTCCGGTGTAGCACTATACCACCCCTTTCGAAACCACATCTGAGTACAGCACTACAATCAACTGTCCAGATATGCACTGTACCTTCCTGTCCGAAACAGTGTCTGGGTACAGTGCTATACCCTATAGTATGGCTAATGTACTGTATCATCCTGACCAAAACCATGTTCGAGTACAGTGTTAGACTCTACCATCCGGCTAATGCACTGTACCACCCATATATAAGGGTGATACAAGGACAGTCTCTCCCTCACTCCCACAAACACCTTAAGTTGTTCACTTATTCAACACATATAACTCCGGTTATACTCGTCTGTGAATCATCAAGTCGTATGGTAGATGCAGCCTTAAAGTTCTTGGTAGGATAATGAGTCCAACTGATGAATGCTTTTGAAATGCTTATCCAAAGAAACTCTGCATTGTAGTTCCAAGTACTGCAATATCGTCTTCATCTGCCAAAACTGGACAAGCGACTTTCAATTAAAATATTTCCTGTATACAGGAATACTCATAATGTATGTACGAGTACAGATTGTAGACGCATTATTGATGACATATGGAAGTTTGGGTCTGGCCGTGAGTCATGCTCGGATAGCCTAATGGTAAGACAACTGCTCCTTTGGACATGCACGTGAGTCCGAAGGAACTTTGCAGCACACTTAAAAAAAAAAAAAAAAAAAAAAAAAAAAAAAAAAAAGAAAAAGAAAAGAAAAGAAAAAGGCAGTGCAATGTCGTATCCTTCGTACATTCCAATAGGTTCTATCTACATGTCGTTTCTTCTCGTACTTCTCCTATGACTCATGCTTCCTTTTCTTAAGATTTCAAACATCTTTTTGCTATCTCATCAGAAAACTACCTTGTTGACAGTTGAGCGTGTAGCAGGCTCTTCTCACCACCGCTGCAGCAATATGACTGGAAGATACCTGCTAATGCTCATATGTCGAAGTAACTGCGAGAAGATGTACCTGAAAATCTAACTATTAGATCATTCGTTTCATGACAATACGTATACCGTGTCGGTTTTGGGTATTATTTATATGTTCTGTAACATTACAAAATTCACATGGGAGTGCTAGCTTACAAGAAAAGTGCACTTGTCAGTGACTGACCTGTGGCGTCATTACAGTGGGAACTATAAGAGACTTCGATAAAACAAGTCTGTTGTAGGTTATTACCTGTAGGGTAATGTCATAGAAATACCATTACCTTGTTTATGGATTACTGTGTTTCATTGCAGGTGGGTGAAAAACGTGTTTGTAGACTTAAAACAGTATTGGGTTGGGAGCAGGATAACTATAAATAGCTCTCTCTCTGGCTCTGGCTCTGAGCACTATGGGACTTAAGATATGAGGTCATCAGTCCCCTAGACTTAGAACTACTTAAACCTAACTAACGTAAGGACGTCACACACATCCATGCCCGAGGTAGGATTCGAACCTGCGACCATAGCAGGAACGTGGTTCCGGACTGAAGTGCCTAGACCCGCTCGGTCATCGCAGCCGGCTATAAATAGCTGATGGAATGTGCTTCTGGTTTAGACATGGCCACATAAAACACAAATAAAGATAAAAAGCATAATTCTTTCACCTCTTTATCCATAGTGTCTGTAGTTTCCTTTTGGTCATGAACGTCATCCAGAAACTGCAGGAGCGGTTAGCCAAACCATATTGGTTTGTAGACAGTGTCCACATCACTGCCCCATGTTTTACTTTCTCTCATCCCGTTAGTGTTGGATTACAAGCGACCTAATTTCCATGAGTTTCTTCTTTAAAGGTGGCTTTCATCCCTTAGTATTGGTGAGGTACTAGCATTGCAATGCTTCACTTCCAGAAACTGCACTAGAAATGTATATTTACCATCTCCTTACTTGCTGTAGGTTCACCATCTTTCCTTTTCAGGTGTGGCGTCTGGGCTGGCAGTGGTGCCGACAGCTACATGTAGGCCAGTGGGTGGCCTGGCGTCGCTTCTCCAGGCGCGGACGGCGCTTGGGGTCGTCATCTGAACCTCAGAGATTTTCTGCAGCGTCTCAGCAATATGTAGCACTTTGTCAAGCACTGCAGACAGCAAGGTCACAGCGACTGTTGATGGGGGTCAGGGATTTTCTCTGCCTCGTGATGGCTGGGTGTTGTGTGCTGTCCTTAGGTTAGTTAGGTTTAAGTAGTTCTAAGTTCTAGGGGACTTATGACCACAGCAGTTGAGTCCCATAGTGCTCAGAGCCATTCGACTGTTGATGCCGAGGAGGCGCTGCGTTTGCATGGAAGGCGGCTGCAACGTTTCCCCTAATGCAGCCTGCCGCGGTGGTGGTGTCTGTGACTAGGTGTTGAATTTTTCTCTGTAAGGCTCATCTCTATGCTGTTCCTCTAGCATGTTTTTTGGAGTGGGCGCGTCGTTTTCTGTTTCCTCCAGAGGTGCCGGCCGCGGTGGTCTAGTGTTTCTGGGCGCGCAGTCCAGAACCGCGGGACTGCTACGGTCGCAGGTTCGAATCCTGCCTCGGGCATGGATATGTGTGATGTCCTTAGGTTAGTTAGGTTTAAGTAGTTCCTAAGTTCTAGGGGACTGATGACCACAGAAGTTAAGTCCCATAGTGCTCAGAGCCATTTGAACCATTTGAATCTCCAGAGGTGCAGGTTGTAGTGGCAATTTCTCTGGCCAGCGTCTGCATGTTGTTGCCACATCCCTCCCCACCACCTCTGCGCTCCTCCCCGATATCTTATGGCCTGGCTCAGACAGCAGAGAAATCGGTCTACCTCAGGTAGAGCAATCCACGTTGACCAATTGCTAAGGCATCACAGGCGCAGTAGCTCGCAACGCGGTCCCCATTGCAATCCTCGCAATTGGGAATGGGAGTCTCGTGATATGGGCGTCTCAAATCGCGTGGTTTTCCGAGCATTTCACACACGCTTCTGGGAAGAAGCAGTGGCGGACCACGTGATTCATCCACTGACATCGGACGCACTGCAGCAAACCCCCCTGGTGTTTGAGAGACTCGACGCTGACTGCTGTAATCAGCCACCCTCGTCAGCTGGAAGACTTTCTTGTTCCCCAGGTTGTCGGCAGCGTTAACCAGGAGAGAAGGAGACTATTTGTGAATCTGTGGGGGTTTGATGCATGACACGGATTGCAAGCCAGATCAGAGTTCCTCCAGAGCTTCCTTCTTTAGGAGGTCCAGGTCCCTGCAGTGTGGAAACCCCTTGAATACAGCCTTGAAGAGCGGCACCAGCATGGTGGAATACATGTAGAACATGGGTCAGTTTTATATCGATTCAGTCCTTTGTTAATCCTGTGCAACTTTTGACCAGTGTACGACTTAAAATAGTGCCTATCGTGAATTGTCAAAACCAATTGTAATATATCATTTCCTGCGTTGAGATGGGTGTGTGGGTATGTTCAAAAAACCGCCCAAGAATTTTGTTTGTCGACTGCGGTTGCCTATTTCATTGTCATATTTTATTCTTCTATACTTTCTTGTATAAACATTACTATATAATTTTTGTCCATTGTGGATGTACTATTCCACTGCAACTGCTGAGATTGAAGGTAATTTGCATTGAAATAGCTGCAACCAGTTGGTTTTGCAGGCTTTTGTTTTTCTCTGATGACTTATGAAGATGCGGCGGTTGGACTGACGACGGGTCCAAACGCCATCCTTCCCAATACCCCCCCCCCCCCCCCCCCCCAAGAGCCATGTGGTCGCTAAGGTTGAAACATTGCAGTTATTAGTTGTAATTAGTATGAGATTAAATTTTGCCGTAGAATACTTACAATAGCTGTTTTATTACAAAGTCTGGCAACAACGAGAGGTGGAAAGACATCTATAACTTGTTGCGCTAAGCTGAGGTTTGTCGCTGCTCAGTGAGGGTCGAGACCCCGCAAGGCAATGTACGATCTTTCATCATCTGTATTTTTCATTTTGACTGCCTCCTCTCTCATCTGCTCCCACTGCTTCTGTTCATCTTTCTTTCTCTTTTACTACCAGTAAGAAGATTCTCACTGACCATCAATGCCTCCTCTCTCTTTGACTCCCATTGCTAATGTCTTCATCCATCTCTCTTTTCCTTTCATTATCACTTTCTCCTTTGCACTTTCAGTGTCTGCTCTCCCTTTCTCTCCCACTGGCAGCGTCTTCTCTCACTTCCAGCATCACAGTCTCTCTGCTAATCTCTTTCAGTAAAGAAAAGAGCGAATATGTTCGCAAGCTTGAAGTTTTTGTGACGAAGGTAGAATGAGTATTGGGGCACTTTTCTATCAGAGTCTTTTAAAGAGGAATATATTCGCCTCTATTTGTGCTCCAACAGGAGCGTTTTACCTCTGGTTCCCTTCCTTTCCCTGCTACAACACGGTGTGCTGCTTATATAGAACGAATTCTGTAGGTTTGTAACGTTCTGACGTTTTGTTTACCAGGTGTGGAAGTATGAAACCGGAATTTGGTTGCAATAATTACACGTCTGTTGTTTGAAACTGATAAACAATATTTTATACAAAATAATCTCCATTACTTTTTGTACATTTCTCCCATCTCTCTGTCAGGCTATGAATGCCACAACAACAGCAAAAAAGTTCTTCTTTTGAAGGGAACCAGTCAGCGAGCCATTTTCGTACATTTTCATACGAATTGAAGCGTTGTTCATCGAGAGTGTGTCCCAGTGTTGCAAACAGATGATAATCGGACTGAGACCTAATATTTCCCACCTGAACTCCTCGATCGTTTCCCTGACCCGTTTTGCTGTGCGTGATGGCGCGTTATCACGAGTTCCTGTTGAGTTTGAGCATCATCTTCATCCAGTAAGGGCTACAGACCGTTGTTTACGAACTTTTTCGGTGATTTTCCGCCCTCGTCGTTTCTCACCTCTAAATCAACACTTTTGAATTTTTTTGAACCACTCGCGTCGACAAGCATTCGACACGATTCTGCAGCAGTTTTCTTCAAATAATAAAAGAGAACCAATGCTGCCCGTAAATCGTAGTTCGTAGGTACAAAACTCGACATGTTTACGGATTGCAAGCCAGATCAGAGTTCCTCCAGAGCTTCCTTCTTTAGGAGGTCCAGGTCCCTAGCACCATGTATAGGGGAAGTCCGGTTTCATACTTCTACACCTGGTACATACATCGATCCATTTATATACTTCGACACATACAAATAAGAAATAAGTACGCACGATATAACGTTTGGTGACCTCAGAATTCTTGCCATGACCCTATAGTCCTAGCCATGTGTTCACTACATCAGTTAAAACTACGTTTACGCCTCATGCCGGATATTACGTGCGTAATTTTGGTAAGTTTGAATTTCGGGGCCACGGTAACAGATCATGATATCGACAAAAGTTTCGAAGTTCCCCGAGAATTTCATTTTAAGAACTGCGATGATATGTCCTGAATAGAAATTATAGAAGTGACCATCTCCACAGTCGATACTGATACCCGAGATATGATCAAATGAAAAATCACATTTTCTCGCCCACCTTTTTGTAATATATTGATACCGTGCACTGCCATGTACTAACTTGACCATGCTAGCATTACATGGCAGTAAATATAACTTTTGTATCATCTATTCAGTATTAGGGTTATGGGGTTGCCATTTAAATAAACCATATTCGGAAATAGCCTGTTTCTAGAGGCGTTTTAAATGATTTAGAAAATAAGTGTACTGCTCCAGTGTAAAAACACTTTAAGAATGCAAATGTGATTTCATATGTACTGTCAAGTACAGAACAATGTTCGCAAACGAATGGTAAAAGTTTGATTACTTACTTAATTATAAGGGGTGATCATAAAATTTTACAAGGGATGATCAAAAAGTTTCTGTACGAAGGTCGTACAGTCCAGTTCGATATACCAGTCACGCAAGATCGCCCTGAGCATTGAGGCAATCATTCCACCTGCCCATGACTCCACTGGACCTTCCACCTGCCTCCTGCATCTTTCCCTCCTCTTCCCTCTCCCTGACCATCTCCTCCTCGTCCTCCTCTGTTTGTGCATTCCCTCCTTATCCATCTGTCCACCTCCTCCTCCTTCTCCTCCTCCTCTACACTCTTTCTATCCATATTCTCTTCTATCTCTCTCTATCCATTTCCTCCTCCATCTTTCTCTATCCTTCTCCTCATCTCCTCTATATGACCCTTCCCTCCTTTGCCACTACCTCTGTCTCTCCCCATACTGCCCCTCTCTTTGGTCATCTCCTCCTACCCCCCATCTCCCTGTCCATCCCCACCTGCTCTCTGTCTCCCTATTCATTCACTCCTAATCCGTCTCTCTGTCTATTCCTTCCTCTATCAGTCTCAACCTTCTCCCAGCCATTCCGATCTGCATATGTAGCCCCTGAAAAATAGGTCGATAAAGCAGGCTTATACTACTTCCACATCACACCCATAATGCAGGACAACCTACATATCAGGAACTTAAAAAACTGAATTTTGCCCCTAACATGTAGGCTGCCATGCAAAGCAAGCTGATAATGGATGCTGATACTACTTCAGCCTATAGATAGGGGTCTGGAGAATTGTTCCCTGCTTTTTACATGTAGGCTGCCATGCAAAGTAGATTGATAAGGCAGACTGATACTATTTGCACACATCTTACCTGTTGTGCAGGGCAGCCTATAAGGCACGCT